>NC_141334.1:2252500-2290000 GCF_037954235.1 Aulostomus chinensis | reverse complement strand
TGTCCTGATCAGCAGAAAGTCTGAAACCAGTGTAAGTGTGTGAATATTTGTACGTCTCACACATGTCCTGTTTCGTGAGCAGCGACGAAAGCAGACGAGAAACCATCTTCAAAGACAAGGACACAACTGCGATGCAAGTGACACATCCCTGTGACCGGAGCATAACCTGCAGGGGGAGGTCAGAAGGTCAGAAGGTCAGAGGTCAGGTGTCTGGGAATGCAGCGCTCAGTTGCAGGTGCACTGGTAGTATTCAGTCTTAGCGACACCGTTTTAATGTTAGCGGTAATGTTTGTAGTAGCAGTATTTGTAGTGTCATGTGTAGGGTTAACAGTAGTTTTTGTAGTGTTAAAAGCAATATTTGAAATGTTACTAGTAGTATATGTGGTATTTATGGTGTAGGCAGTAGTATTTGTTTAAGTGATGGAAGTGTTAATGATAGTGGTTGTAGAGTTAGCAGTAGTATTTGTATTGTAAGCTTGAGTAGTTGTACTTTTAACATAAGTATTTGTGGCTTTAGCGGAAGTATTTGCACTGTTAATAAAATTATTCGTGGTGTTGGCCAGAGTATTTGTTCTGTTAGCAGTAGTACTTAGGGTGTTAGCAGAAGTATTTGTACTGTTAGCAGTAATATTTGTCGTGTGTGCTGTAGTATTTGTGATATTAGCGGTACTACCCTGCATCCCGGAGGGGCCAAACTCCTGCCTGGTCAGGTAGATGGTGTGGTCGTGCTGCTCGGCGTGGCTCTGCTCCCTCTGCTGGAGATAAGACCATCCGCATACGTTCTCCAAACTTTTCTGGGCGTTCCCCACCGAGATCAGCTCCTGGGACTGATGGAGCATTTTTGAATCTTATTGTCCTGAGCACACAGGTTAATGTTTCCAACAGATCTCAAATTGTACTTCAGGCAAATCCCTCAGGAGCCTTTAAGCAGAGTTTAAGTGAGTTCAGCAGGTTGCCTTTACTCCTCAAAGCTGATTCCTTCCAGCTCACAGGGACCAGGAAGATCAGGTGTCAGAGCCCTGAACCCCCACTCGTATGAAGTGCCTGTGTAAAGAGAGCAAGGCAACAATGCAGCAACTTTCTGTTTCAAATGAAACCGGAGTTACCTTTGATGGCGACAACATGATGATTCGAACCAGAACAATGTTGATGTTGGCGCCCAGGGAATGATCCTGGTAGATCTCATTTACCTGGAACAGACAAAGCCAAGGAGCCCAAAGTCCATCATCCCTGAGCACTCAAGATTAAACCACATAGAACATCTGCTCAGTAAGATTTCAGCGTGAGTGGTTTGAGAGGAGGAATCAAAGGCTGTGTTGGCACAGGGCTGTGGCTGTCTTGGTCTGCTGGAAGGTCAAAGTTCCACCTCAAACTAGTCGCACCAGTTTCCTTCAACATTTCTGCAGGACTCACGAGTCCTCTAATAATCTCCTTTCATCAGTGGAGTCTCTTTGCATGTTCTTGACTTACGATGTTCATCAGAGTGAGGAGGTATTTCTGAATGTGGTCTCGGCCGTGGAAAAGAAGGATTGAATAATCCACCGCCAAGAGAACCTGGAGGGGACGAGAAGTGAAGGTTAGAGAGCTCAGGCTTCAAACTCTGCGGCAGCATCAATATCAGCTCCTCAACCTCAATGTTGAACAGTTCAGCCTCCTCGATGTGGCGTCGTCGTCGAGCCGAGCCAGACTCAGACCACAACACATTCTGGTTCAGGTTCCAGGAGCCTAAAAGAGGACCTGGAGACAAACACACAAGCAACCAGTCACTCCATGTTCACGTCATCATGTTACATTGTTCTCTGTTTAATTTCTAGGCAGACAAGACACAAGAAGTTCAAATAGCTCAGTTAGCCACAATGTTTCAGCTCGGCGCCGACAGCCTGCTGCCTTTTATTCCCGTCTACACTTTTACAACTTTTTACTGAAGTTCATTTCCAGTTTTAACCGACTTATATCCCGTTTGTAACGATCACAGATTGATAGTTACAAGATTTAAGCAAACAAGATATAACAAGCAAGCTCTGAAGCACTTTTAGCAGCAATTATCATTATCATTATTATCATTATTATCATTATTGAAGCATAAACTAATGCTTCCGTTAAACGGGGTTGTGTTTATAGTCTTCACAAGAAGAGTATGGTCGTCCCTCTTGTGGTGTTGACGACCTCGGTGGAAATATTCAGAAAGCCTGGAGTTCGTGACCCCCCAGGTTGTGCACACCAGTTCTACTGAAGCCAACATGCATCCCAGCGATCCTGATGGTTAAAGTGCCAAAAGAAGTGGGTGGAACCAGTCTGATGTGGTGTGAAAAACTTCTCAGGTTTGGTATTTTGGCTTCCATTTTGGGTCTGCAGGCTGCTTGGGTAGCTACTTGTCAATCACAAGGTCGCTTCGCGCTGAACAATCCTCGGATTTACCAAATGTATTTGTAAGTCAGTTGTTCACAAACTGGTTAAATATGTCACATGACGTCACCGGCATGACATTAAATTGGAGTTGATAATGAAAACTGGGTCAATGTCAAAATCCAACACCATCAAAAGTTCAAAGGTCAGGTTGCGTTGATGCTTTTGTTTGGAAGACGTTGGATTCACTCATGGTTTCGTATCAGTTACAGTGACACATTCGAGACCAACTGGTGCCGACGCCACGTCAACTGGACTCACATGATGGTGACTCAGCAGCTTAATCTCATATTAGCTGACATTCTAGAGTTTCATTGACGTAGTGGTTATTTTACAACTAAGACAACGTCTCCCATGATCCCTTGCTGCACAGCATCAAAATGTGTAGCTTATTATTACTTAGCTTGAAAAATGGCACATAGAGTGTTTCACCGTGACAGGGAGGCATAAATGTTCGCGTTTATTTATATGTTAATATTTTGAGTCATCGTTAGCTTGTCATGTTACTTCCTTTCCAGTCTTCTTCTAAAGTGACTCATCCTTGGTCCCGTTCCACCTTCACGGAGCTCAAAGCCAGAAAACATTTGTTGTGAATGAGAGCTGAGATGAATCATGCAGCTCATTTAATCAGATGAAGCTTTTATTCTGAAAACTCATCTGATCTCCAGTCTGAAACATCCAACATCTGTTTGGATCTGTTGAACTTGTCGTCAAGGAGACCACATCTGCGATCAGAAACAGACTCGACCGAGGCTCCAGATGAGCTCAAGAGAAATAGTGAACTCTCCTCTGATTGGTTGATTTCAATAAGAGGCCGAGAGGACGAACGACTCCGAAAACTGTTTGTCAACTGAAAGTCTGAAGCTGCCACGTGGCAGTGTGTGTGTGCGTGTGTGAGTGTGTGCGTGTGTGAGTGTGTGTGTGTGTGCGTGTGGGAGTTAGTGTGTGTGTGTGTGTGTGTGTGTGTGCGTGTGTGTGTGTGTGTGTGTGTGTGTGTGTGTGCGTGTGGGAGTTAGTGTGTGTGTGTGAGTTAGTGTGTGTGCGTCCTGCAGGAATTTTCTCTCCTTCTGCAGAAGCAACTCAGCAGATATCTGGATGTTTTTTTGTTCATCATATAATTCCAGCTGTTTGCATTTAAAAATATCAGTTTAAGTTTGGTGATTCACTCAAGAAATATTTGAGGTTTCGGGACAAATTCAGGTCACTTTGGTGAAACCCACTGTAGTCAAACAGGTCGGGTTTGGTCTGCGTCGGATGGAGTCACAGCTGATCAGTGTTCTCGCTGGTTGAAAACGGTCACGGAGGCCGACCCTGACGGTGGTTGGGTGATCATCTGTCATCGATGTTATTAACTGTCAGATCTGTGTTCATCTCACCTGACAGGAAGTCATCAGCAGTTTGATTGACAGCCTGCTTTTTCCTGGCCATGATGGCCGATGAGCGATAAACGATGTGTTGTCGTCCTCCTTCTTCCTCGTCCTCCACCTGCCACTGATCCAACGGCTCGATGAAAAACTCCTCCTGACGGGTCTGGATCATCCCGGCCTGCACACACACAGAGAATCTACTGATAATCTACAGACGATCTAAGTAATGATCTAGTGATGATCCATTAACAATCTATTAGGAATCAACTGAGGAGCTACTGAAGGTAAACTGATGATCTGCCAAAGATCTTCCGAGGATCCACAGAGGATCCAATGAAAATCCACCGAAGATCTATCGAGGATCTACTGGCTTGCTGACTGCTTCCTCAGAAACTCGCGCCGTGTTTAGTGGACTCGCGAGGTTCTCAGGTCGTGTTTGTTGAAGGTGTTGCAGAGAGAAGCTGCTCTTGACCTGATCAGCACCACGCAGGCTGGTGAACACGGAGGAGGACTCAGTAGAAGAGCCAGATTTCATCAGAGGGGTTGAGAACAAAAACAGAGGTGAAAGGGAGAACGCTGGACGGAGGCACACGGAGCGAGGGAACAATGATGTTGCTATATTCACGGCTTGTTTCTGCTGTTAACTGCAGCCATTTGACACCGAGTATCAAACTGGTAACAATGGTTTTATGTGTCGTGTGTCATTTTATTTGTGTCCCTGTTTTTGCGTTCACCTGCAGACGTTTTTCAACTGATATCTTCAGTTTTGTGTTTGAAGTGAGTTACGTCAGCAGGAAAATGTTCCTCTGAAACACTTCTCATCTTTCCTTCACATCTGGTTTCAATCAGCAACTCTGCTCACGCACACACTCGCCGTTCATGCGGATGCTTGCACACTTGCCCTCCGTGCGGACACTCAGAGAGTCGCCCTTCACGCTGCCTCAATCCATCACTTTTCACTGACCTGACACATTCTGATCATGACAGTCCAAGTCAAATGTTTGGGTGGTGTTTTTATGACTGTCCTGATTGATTAAAGATGGCGGGTAAATCTGTTTTCATGGTATGTGAACTTTTCCTTTGAGTCAGTCAGATTTTCTGCTGCTGCAGACAGTTGGACTCATATGGAAACTCTGGAGGCTCAAAAAGCACAAACAGCTGTTCAAACATCTTCAAAATCAGCCGAATTATTTTTGAAGATCGCATTTAATAAAAACAAACCCTTCTGACATTTGTTTTGACCACACATTAGACGCGTCATGACCAGGAACATTTGGGGATGATCGGCAGATCGGGACTAGTCTTACCTTGGTAGCCACGTCGCCAGGGACTCTGAACGCTCCTCAGCCTTTACAGAACAACAGGAACGTTCCTAAAAATGCCTGTGCTTATGATGTTCAATAGGACTTAGGGCCTATGGTTCCAGTGCAATGTTAGAAGAAAAAAAAAAGCAGTTGGTACTTAAAGAGAACAGTCAACATGGTTCCCTGGTGGTCGTGTGAGAATGAATCAATGATATTTTAAAGATCATGACAGTCGTTTTCAACCTGAATTATAGCGTTTGGTCCAGAGGTGCTAATAGCTAAGTGATGCTAGTCATGCTGCCATCAAGCTAAACCACACAAAGGGGCTTAGAGTAGCAATGTTAGCAATGTTGCTAACAAGCTAAAACAGACTGAGGTCCAGGTAATTTAGTGATCTTGCTAACAAGCTAATATACACAAAGCTGCCAAGTTTAATGATGTTGCCAACAAGCTTCAAGTCAAATAGGTGCTGACAGGTTATCGTGTTTGCAAAACTACTCTCAAGCACACTGAAGTGCTGATAATTTAGCGATGCTGCTAACAAGCTCAAAACAAAACAAAACAAAAAACAATATGTGAATAGTTAGGCAATGTTAGCAATGCTGGGGAGCTATTAGCTTAGTTATGTCAGTAATGCTACAAACACGCTGCACCCTGTAGGAAGGCAGCAGAGATCATTTTTGGCGTTGGCAAGCTAAAACTCAAACGGATGCCATAAGTTTTGTGATAAATTAGCAAAGTTGCTAACCAGGTACAACACATGGAGGTGCCAATACTTTAGCTATTTTAGCAAAGCTGCAGACAAGCTAAAATATATTGAGTTGCTGAAAGTTTAGTGACCTTAGCAATGCTCCTGACGTAAAGTGAATAGCAATGTTAGCCTCGCCGACTGAAACTCATGGAAGCGCTGATACTGATTCTGCTAAAAAGCTACAACACACGTAGGTACTAAAAGTTCAGTAACGTTAGCAATGCCGCTTGCAAGTCTCACAAATGTTAAGAGTTTGAATTATTCTATAAGTAATCATCACCAGGTGATACCCACTAGTCCGTCACAGTTGCTAATGGCAACAGATGTGTCCTCCATGTTGGACACCTCTCCTGTATAGAAACAGCCGATGTCTGCTATTGGCTGCGAGCGTTTTTGTCCTGACTCCTCCCACCACTCCATGGTGGCAGCAGGGGCGACAAGACGCCAGTTCGGACGCAGCCTCAGGTGGAGCTCCTGACCAAACACTGTTACATTGTAGAAAAGCTCCTCTTCTGCCCTGTAGCCCCTCCCCCTCCAGCTGTCCCCTGTCTGGTTGGATGTTGATGGTTCTGTGGGCCGGGCCTCTTTGTTTGTGGGTGTTTCCATCCACAGTGTATCTCTTGTTTTGAATGTCTGTGCCTCTTTGTCTCCGTCATTGTTTATATCGATATCGGTGGGTATGTCCTCAGGAGAGTGGGTGTGTCTTTTTCTGCGGTGCAGGTGGTGGGTGGAGACTGACACTGACAGGAAATGCCCCTCTGCATTGGTTCTGATTGGACGAATGATGTCAAACTCTGACAAAACCTGGTGGAGATTATCTGAGAAAGAAAGTGGACGATTAGTGATGTCACTGCAATATCAAAATCTCCGCTAAAGCAAGGAATCTCTGGCTGTCTCTTCCTCAATTATCTGATCCATGCAGGTAACTCAGGAGAAGTGCAGTGCAGAGTTAGACACAAAAGGGGCGGGGCCGATGATAGCAATAATGGTCACATTGTGATGGAATGGTTTGGGGATTTAATTGACTTAAATTCAGAATCCTGACTTTTCCCCACTGGCACCGTGCTAGCAGCCATACAGGAGGCTATCACAGCCTGTTTTGCTTGGTGTTTAACGAACCCTGGTTGCAATCAAAAGTCCCACCAAACTCACTTGATCTCTTTGAAAAATGAATAAATTACCTGAAAAGTTCCTGGAAGTCAGATCAGTGACGTCTAACGTTTCTCTTTTCAAAAGTTTTTTCAACAAGCATAAAAAGTAAAGTTTGTCATCGTTAGCTTCCACTTGATTAAGACACCCTTTTCTATACCACCCCCCGACATTGGGTGAGAAGCGGGGTTCACCCTGGACAGGTCACCAGTCCATCACGAGCAGTTGGGGGTTCAGTATCTTGCTCAAGAGTACTTGGACATGGTCACCGGGGAAAGTGAGGATCGAACCAGCGACCCTTCAGTCACTGGACGACCACGCTACCTCTGAGCCAAGCCGCCCCGGTGCTCAACCATATCAAAGACAAACAACAGTCAACTGTTCCCAAATTTATTTGGACATGGCGAGCATTTATCTGATGTTATGCTATAAAAGGACTTCATCGGGTGGAGAAGGTGCGGACAGCGACTTGCCCACATTCAGATATGATATTTGTTAAACAGGCGGATGAATGAAACGCATTAACTGATATTTATCACTTCCAAGCTTTTTGACAGCTGGCTTAGACTTTTGATGTCAGACATTCCTGGAGCTAAATGAGCAAGTCAGCGAGCAAGCGAGAAGAAAAAGCAAGCTTTGGCAGTTGTAACGAAACTGAGAAGAGAACTGTCCGTTTTATCAATCATGTCAGTAACAACTTTGATGTGTCATAAATGTTGGCAGCATCAGTGAGACCAGGATCAGCAGCATCCGACATGTCAGTGTCAGAAATGACAGTATCAGTCGGTCTGTTCTTTTCTATAGTTTTTCCCTGTTTTCTTCTGTTGTTACATGACTGTAAATGGAAATTAGCATTCTTGCTAACCTTTGCATTTTATATAAACAAATACATAAATAAGTTGTGTCCGTGGCTTCTGGCAACGCCAGCGGGACCGTGAGCGTCAGCAGGAGCTTACCTGACTTGCCAGTGATGTAAACTGAGTGTAAAGAGTCGATTTGGAGCAGAAACACAATCAATAATCCCCAACAAAACACATCCATGTTGAGACACACAGACGAACAGACGGAGACAAACTGAACTATGAACAGACTGAACTCTCAGTCCCTCCAGCCTGATTCACGGTCTCCTCCCTCATCTGTCTGACTGAGGCTCCTCCCACTCAACGCCATCTGTTTCTCCACTAAAAGTCAATGTGGCGGAGCCTACAGGAACATGTTGGACATGGGCGTAGGAAGCATAGATGGGTGGAGTGTGGTGGGGATGTACTTCTTGGATTTTTTGAAATGTACACATGTGGAAATGAGAAATTGTTGTTATGATCTGAGCATCCGTGGCTGCAGTGAAACAACTTGAAGAAATCAACACGGAGATTCCAGTAGAAGACGCTGAGATTAGTGAAAACCTTGCAGTGATACAAAGTGAAAGTCATGTTTTTAAACAAAGAAAATTTAAAAAAGAATGATCAACGACCTCTCGGCCATTTCAGTGAAAGCTTTGAGGTGCACCTGAATGCACCGCAATGTTCCTTGTTTTGCGTTTAATTGGCAGAACTTCAGAAAGGAATGCAGATGACGAAACCCTAAATGTTCATGAGAGTGGCTTTAGGGAGGAAATGTAGATAACAAAACTGAAGGCTTGGGTCTCTTGTTGACACAGAGCGGCGCTGGAATGAGTCCTGAGACAAGGAGCCAAGTTGTCACTGTGGAACTTCCAGGTCCCTTGTTTCCAGGTCAGCAACCTGAAATCATGTCTGTGGCTAACATGAGCTGGAGGGTCATTCTGAAACCACTGCCGTTTTCTTAAACTTCAGTGTCACTAACAAGGAGCCTACAGAGGTCGTGGAGGTCATTAAACACAAGAAGCCTGAGGCTTAGTGGTGGTGACCTTGAAGTCATGTGACCCCTGTGTAGTTCCCTCACAGGCTAATGTTAGCTTAGCACTGCTAACCATTGCAGCCAGGCTTCCAGCATCATCAGAGGGTTCATTAGTGAAAATGATCTTGATGAACTCAACCTGGAAGATCATCAACTTCTGTTCTCTTTCAGTTTAGCGATGGATCATTTATTTCGCAGTAGTCAAACAATTTAGTGACCATTTCTATACTGAACAACCAGGTTTTTATTTGTCAAAACAAAGATTCCTGGGTCAGAAATGAATTCAGTTACCTGAAGCTAACAGATCGGTGATGACTTACTTCCCTCTTTTTTAAATAAAGACCTCCTCCTGTCCATGTTATCATGGCAAATACATGAATAAAACTGAGAAAGTGATTGTGTACACACACACTGAGGGGGGAGGGGGGGCTGCCTGGGCATGTGGGCAAAGGTAGCAGTGAAAACCTGGACTGGAGTTTCCTTCTCTCGCTATGCAACTGGAGCGGTGAACTGACACGACTCCTGCAACAGCAACAGGATCCAGAAAAACAGCATCATGTCCTGGAGCCCTGTGAATGAAAACAGGCCATTTTACCAACGACACCCCAAGATCTGGTTCAGTATGATCCAGGTACATCCAGGGCCTGTATACTGGGACTACCTTTCCTTCATAAGGCCACTTAAATACTTTCACCTATGAGAGCAGACGGCTGATTTATGAGGGGAGGCACCATCAAGAGGCTTCATGTCACATTTTCATGATATGAAAACATATCAGGGGAGATTTCTTTTATTGTTACTTATTCACTTGCAGGTTAATTATTTATAACTTTATTACAATTGTGTAATATAAATGTTAATATTTGTTTTTTCTTATTTCATATTTTTTCTTTTTTATGTTTATCATCCTTCCTTCTCTCTGCATGTCACTTTCCCCAGTGTGGGACAAACAAAGTGTTCTTACTGTTCTCATTAAACACTGTTCATAGTGGACATTTCTCCCCTTGGATGGAATGCAGAGGAGAAGCTGAGGCTGATGAACGATGCTCTCCACGCCAGAGTCGGTCCTGAAAGGTCGACATTGTGTCAGACAATCATAACTGCGTATCGATCCGCCTCCTGGAACCCAACGTGTGACACGTGACCTGATCGTGACTCGTCCTCCCTGGAATCACGGACAGCGATGTTTGCTGCACATGGAAACGACTTCACCGCGTTGCGTGTTCATGGCGGCACACCACCAGAGCTCAATGATGTTCTCACTAAACCACAGTTGTCACATCGCTCAATGAGTTAAAGACAGGTCACATCAAACCAGCTGCCAGGGCAAGATGTTAGCTTTGGTTTTCTTATTCAGAGAACAGGACACCTTCAGCCACAGAAGAGTGTTCATCAGGGGAATCACCTGTTAAAGTGTTAGGTTGGAGAGGAAACCCTGCATGCACGCCACCCTCCATGGCACGTGGTTCCCTACCCCTGGCACTTGGCTTCAGTGGCACAGGTACAGATCAGTTCGTCAAAAGGTTGTGGCTTTTTGCACGTGGAAGATCCACTAAGATGCCATTTCTTCAGATTAAACTGTAATTATACTTTGTGTCTAATTCAATAAACTAAAGTTGGAAATTAGGATTTATTTATTATTATTATGATGTTGTTATCAGACTCTAATAGTAAATCTAAGAGCTTCAAATGAGAAAAAAAGTAACCCGGGCAGTCACCCTTCAGAGCTCGCTGGAGACATCAGGAGGATTTCCTTCCCTGGCGGTTCCTCGGCGCGCTGCGGGCACGAAGAATCTGAGCGGGTTTGGCTGCCCCGTAGGTGGACGTTGGTCTCTCAGACCAGCGTTCAAAACTGAGAAACTGTGTTTTTAGTTTGTTAACAGGCAACATTTAGTAAAGACGCAGTGTCTCCTCCAGCGGATCCGGAGCCCGAATCAGCCCCGAGGCGCCGGGACGAGCGTTGTGTTTACCTGCACCACAAACTTCTCCCGTTAAAAACAGAAAAATCACGTCACTGCGCCCGTTTCGGTTTCATCGCCTCCTCCCAAGCCTCGGCTTACCGGAGCATCTCCCTCACTTCGATTACAAGTCCGTTTTACACGTTTTAGAAGACAAAATGTGACTAAAACTCCCCGCGCGGAGCTCAGAGAGACCACGCGAATGGGAGGTTTGAATCCTCCTCCGCCTCGGCGGACGAGCCCCGAACGCCAAACACGACGAGAGGCTGCCGGGACGAACCGTCGCTTGCCGTTCGTGCCACAAACGCACTTCGGGGCGTCTGTTTCGGGTGGATTTTGAGTCCAAAACGTGGCGGAGAAAACACAAGTGTCTCCACATTTGAGGCCAGGCGGCAGGGCGGCGGGGCGTGTTGACTCTCAACGGTTCTCATGGTCCTTATAAGTCCGCCTCCCTCGCGCAGCCCAGCAGATTGAGGCAGAAACTCAGCAGCGGAAAGTCAGACATGGCAGAAGAAGCTCCGACAGCGGCCCCGGCGGCCCCGGCCCCGACCAAAGCCCCGAAAAAGAAAAGGCAGAGTACGAACAAAGATGGGACCAGCCTGCCCAAGCTCATCGTGGCCGTGATCGCCGACTCTAAGGACCGGAAGGGAACGTCTCTGGCGGCGGTGAAGAAAAGCCTGGGCGCGAAAGGCATCGACGTGGTGAAGTGCAACAAGCGCATCAACAGCTCGGTGGCCAGGATGGTGACCAAAGGGATCCTGGTGCAGACCAAAGGCTCCGGAGCCTCGGGCTCCTTCAAGATCGCGAAGAAGGAGGCGGCGCCGAAGAAGCCGAAGGTGAAGGCGGCGGTCAAAGCAAAGAAACCGGCGGTGAAGAAGAGCGCAGGCAAGAAGGCGACGACACCCAAGAAAGCTGGAAAGAAACCGGCGGCCAAGAAAGCAGTGGTCAAGAAAACAACCGCCAAGCCGGCGAAGAAGTCTTCGCCCAAGAAGAGGGCGGCGGTGAAGAAGCCCAAGCCCAAAAGCCCCGCTAAGGCAGCACCGAAGGCCAGACCAGCGAAGAAGCCCGCGACTAAATCGGCCAAGAAACCTGCGGCGAAGAAATCAGCAGCCAAGAAGGGGAAGAAGTAAAGCGGCGCCGGTGTCTAAAAACCCAACGGCTCTTTTAAGAGCCACCACGTGATCCCGGAGAGCCTCGTCCTGATCTAGAAGCCGCGTGACACCGCCGAACCACGGCGAAACCACCGGGCAGCTCAGCTCATCGGTTAAACAGGAGAGGGGTCGTGAAACTCGTTTGACATCGAAACAACGACGACGACCGTCGTCCGTCCTGTTGCTTCCATGTCTGATTGTTTAGTTTCTAATGAAATAAAGTGTTTCTACGTCCAGTCTGCGGGACCAAAGCTCCTGACGTGAATCACGTCTGAACGAGAGCTGGAAACACATTCTGACTAAACGTGACGTCAGGTGGGACGAAACTGCCGACTCTGATTGGCTCGCTTCAAATTCTTTTGCTCCAATCGCTTCTCGGGTGTATGGCGCGCGCGCACCCCCCGCTGGACCAATCAGCGCAGCCGCGAGGCCCAAAGACTCCGCGCGCTGGAAACACACACACACACACACACACACACACACGTTCCAACACGACTCGTCCATTTGTTCTTCACGTAAGACAATATGGAGGAAGAGGAGGCGCTGCTCCAGGCCCTCTTACATCAACAGTTTCCTCTCATTCTTGTTTCATGCTTGTGTTTAATTTTATTCCATCTTAAAATCTTTTTTACTTCACTCTTCCCTTTTTATTTACACAATTCTAAAATGGACGCCACACACGTCTGCCTCTTGTTTCCATGTGACATCTGGAACAGTTGAAAACAAACCAGAGGCCACGTCACCTCCAGGGAGATCCAGACCGCCGTCCTGCTCCTGCTGGCCAGCACGCCGTGTCCCAGGGCACCAAGCTGAACCGCTCCAGGTTTACTGAGCCTGCACCAGAAAACCCCAAGGCTCTTCCAGAGCCACATGTGTGTGTCAGTAAAGACGTTCAACAAGATTACTGCATCATTTTATACGATAAAGGTCAAATAATCATGAATATAAAGATTTGGGTTCTGTGAGAAATTCTCAACTTTTGCAGGATTTATTTGGTGTCAAGAATCAAAGATAAATTAAAAATTGACTGTATTTCACATGCAAGTGACAGTCCAGGCAGGTGAGGAACACAATCAGGTGTCAGAACAGTGAAAAGCAAAAGAAAACAAAGGTCTTCGGCTTACATGTGAAAATGGGCAGAGTAGGGACAGATCCAATGTGTTCTGGGAGATAATTCCAGCCGCGGTAGGCAGAACACGGCTCCACCATGTGGGTCCTGGGAAGAGTTAGCAGACCGGTCCCAGATGACCTCAGAGCTCTCGATGGTTCACAGTGGAGGAGCAAGTCAGATTATGTTTCAGGCCTGACCCCTGAGGGATTCACACACTAGCAGCAGAATCTTCCAGTCTATTCTACGATCCACTGGGATCCGGTGCAGTGATTTGAGAACTGTAACGTGAACAGCTTTCTTGGTTCTTGTTAAAACTCTAGCGGCCGCATTCTGAATGAGCCGTAGTTTAAGAGCTTTTTTGAAAAGACTGTTGCAGCAGTCGAACCTCCTAGAAATGAAAGCATGCATTAGTTTCTCTAAATCTTGCTTGGCCGTGTAGTGTGAAGAGATGGTCTCACTGTGCAGCAGCAGACACATTTAGTCTCACTACAAACCAGTCACCCACACCTGCTGGTTTACACCTCCAAGTGTCAGATATTTATGACGTGGAAGAAAAAAATGCATTTGGTGGCGTTAAGGTGAATATGAAAGTAATTGAGGAGAGAAATGAGGGAGAAAAGCTGCCGATAAAATTGAACTCCTGTCAGCAGCAAGATCCTTCTGACCTTCTACACATTTAGTGAATCACTCTTGTTCTCAGTGGTCTGCTGGTTCCACTCCATCAACCTGCAGGAGAGGAACCGCTGACACAGCATCATCCAGGTGCGTTCCGCCATTACTGGGCTTCCCAGTCGCTCCCTGCAAGCTGTGTTTGAGCAGCAGGTTCATGGCTGATATTTGGTTTGGTTGATATTTGGACTCTAAATATATACAGAGATAAAAACAGTCCAAATTAAGAAGTCAACGTATACATTTGCACCAATTAAACAAAAAACAACAAGGAAACGTTCACGGGGCGGGGCAGATCCCTCCTGACCAACCCGAGGCTTCGAAGGAGCCGCGCATAAGTTTTAAATTATTATCCAGTCAGAAGCGGAGCCTCGTCTGGTGCTCAGTTCAACCAATCAGCAGTTTGATTCCGTCACGGTGACGTAACCGCCCAGAAGTTTAAGAGCTGCGTGATTCAGAAAAATGAGTTTACTTCGACTTTTGGAAAGGAATTTACCACAATGGCCAGAACCAAGCAGACCGCCCGTAAGTCCACCGGAGGCAAAGCCCCCAGGAAGCAGCTCGCCACCAAGGCTGCCCGCAAGAGCGCCCCGGCCACCGGCGGGGTGAAGAAGCCTCACCGATACCGGCCCGGTACCGTGGCTCTCAGGGAGATCCGGCGTTACCAGAAGTCCACCGAGCTGCTGATCCGCAAGCTGCCCTTCCAGCGCCTGGTGAGGGAGATCGCTCAGGACTTCAAGACCGACCTGCGCTTCCAGAGCTCGGCCGTCATGGCGCTGCAGGAGGCCAGCGAGGCCTACCTGGTGGGTCTGTTCGAGGACACCAACCTGTGCGCCATCCACGCCAAGAGGGTCACCATCATGCCCAAAGACATCCAGCTGGCCCGCCGCATCCGCGGGGAGCGCGCTTAGACCGCTCGCTGCTGCCGCCAACACAACGGCTCTTTTAAGAGCCAATAAACCTCCGCTGAAGAAGCTAGTCCCTCACTTAAACTTTGGTTGCCTTCTCTATTAGACCTGGTGCACTGCTCCATGGACGGTGTGCTAATTTGCCTTGACATGAACGTAAGCTGTAAAACTTCAGTTTAAAAAAGCCAACCGTGGAGTGTTCACGTCACTATCAGCTGGCGGTTGACAGGTTTGATAGCTGAACCCCATCAGAAGGTGGTGTCGCATTAACTGGGATTAAGACTCTTAGCGGGATGGGAGTGGCTCTGAAAAGAGCCGTTTGTTGCGGCGGGTTTACTTCTTGCCGGGCTTCTCGGTCTTCTTGGGCAGCAGCACCGCCTGGATGTTGGGCAGCACGCCGCCCTGGGCGATGGTGACGCCGCCCAGCAGCTTGTTGAGCTCCTCGTCGTTGCGGACCGCCAGCTGCAGGTGGCGGGGGATGATCCTGGTCTTCTTGTTGTCGCGGGCAGCGTTCCCGGCCAGCTCCAGGATCTCAGCGGTCAGGTACTCCAGCACCGCCGCCAGGTAGACGGGGGCACCGGCGCCCACGCGCTCCGCGTAGGTACCCTTTCTCAGCAACCTGTGCACGCGCCCCACCGGGAACTGGAGCCCGGCGCGGGAGGAGCGGGTCTTGGACTTGGCGCGGTTTTTAGTGACGGTCTTGCCTCTGCCTGACATCTTTGTTAATTTTTGATTGTCTTTATTGACTTTTGAACTTCTGAGTCGATGTCGTGCTGAGCGGGGAGACGCGTTTTTTATAG
The DNA here is from genome assembly GCF_037954235.1 of Aulostomus chinensis. Taxonomy (NCBI): domain Eukaryota; kingdom Metazoa; phylum Chordata; class Actinopteri; order Syngnathiformes; family Aulostomidae; genus Aulostomus; species Aulostomus chinensis. The sequence continues at coordinate 2,274,551 of NC_141334.1, read as the reverse complement.
TCCGGCAGCTGCTCCCTCATTGGTGGAGTTGAGTGTGAATGCGATCGTCCAATCAGAAAAGGTTTGCTCTCCTTTTCCGGTATCGACTGTGACGCTTCCGTTCTAAGAACTTTTGCTGGGAAACTTTAAGCTTGGTTCTGAAAGGAATGACGATTGAAATTGAATGCTTTTTGTATTTGAATTTTGCATTAAATACATTAAAGAAAAACTGATAGATGATCATGGAGAGAGAGAGAGAGAGAGACAGACAGACAGACAGACAGACAGACAGACAGACAGACAGACAGACAGACAGACAGACAGACAGACAGACAGACAGACAGACAGACAGACAGACAGACAGACAGACAGACAGACAGACAGACAGTCAGTCAGTCAGTCAGTCAGTCAGTGTAAGAGAATTGGAGTTGGGACACTATGACCATAAGTGGGTGTCTGGTCATTCTGACCAGTACTGGTAGTAAACTAAAATTAAACATGTCATCCCATCCCACCACAGAAGGAGACATCTGGGAGCATCGGGAATGGAGCCCAGTACAGCCCACACACACACACATTCAGAGGGGACATCACTCCCATTTGGTCAAAGTCCAATCATAACTGAAAGTGAGAAATGTATAATTCCTCTTTGGTATTTAAGCCAGCCAAGTTGTGTGGAAAACAGGATGAAGTTATCACGTCACACACACACACACACACACACACACACACACACACACACACACAGCCTGGCAACGGTATAAAAGTATGTCATGATTTTGTAACTCATGAAGACATGTTGCTAGTAGGGCCGTCGCCAAGAAGAGAGATTCCCCACCTGGCACCTGAGAATCAGTCCTCTGATTCCTCTCCTCTCATCCACCTCTTTTCTAGATAGATAGATGATGGATGGATGGATGGATGGATGGATGGATGGATGGATGGATGTGTCGTCCTCATGTCTAAATATCAAACCTCTCCCCTACAACCAGAACATCGATGTCATCTGCTGGACCTGACAGGTGAAGGTCATGAACTCAGGAGGGAGAGCCGGTCTGACATTATTGACTGCGAGAACGTTCACTTGTGACACGCACGTTCTCTGCCAGACCAGTGGGTTTAATCTGTTATATAGAATAGAATAGAATGCCTTTATTGTCATCATCCCAGGTACAATGAGATGCAACGCTGCTCCCCAGGATGTGCACATAGAAATAGAAAAATACACACACACATATTTACACCACTACACCGACTATAGGACTAATACTGACACAACTGTACATAGACTCTGCAAAGACATGAGGACATGTCCTAATACATATAAGACATGTACACAGACTGTACAACTGTAAACAGGCTTGTGCAAGTCCCACTGTGGGTACATGTGGGAGTGGAGAGCAGCTTCAGGTGGTGCTGTGGTGCATCCAGGTGCACAGGCACGTTCCAGTACCAGATCAAGGTGGCTATCATCAACAGATGGAGGTGACGTAGCATTTGCAGTGCAAACATGGCAGAGCAGTCCTGTGACAGTGCAAAACACACAGAGGGACTGATACACTTCCGTCCTCATCCTGAGCTGCTTTGGTGTGGTCGCGTTTATCTTTTGCTCCTGAATCAACTCATGTTTGGTAAACCTGTCTTTGAACCTCTCATGTTGGGTCTCTGCCACTCCGAGGGGGAGAGAAGCTGTCAGGGTACGCAGCCACGGGGAGGGGTTCCCTAGTGGGGGGGTTGAGATTCTCTTTCTACATGTTAGTAGTGACCACTGGTGACCTCTAACTCGCTTTCCATTGAGGTCTCGTGACCTTCACTTTGTAACCTCGCGCTGACAGCGACAGTCTTAAGTTTCCACGCATGAACACGTTTCTATGAGCGTAGCTGCTCTGTGGATGAGGTGGGTGGCTCTTAAAAGAGCCGTTGGTTTGAGGGATTGACGGCGAGGACGCTCACTTGGAGCTGGTGTACTTGGTGACGGCCTTGGTCCCTTCGGACACGGCGTGCTTGGCCAGCTCGCCGGGCAGCAGGAGCCTGACGGCGGTCTGGATCTCCCTGGAGGTGATGGTGGAGCGTTTGTTGTAGTGAGCCAGGCGGGACGCCTCGGAGGCGATGCGCTCGAAGATGTCGTTGACGAAGGAGTTCATGATGCTCATGGCCTTGGAGGAGATGCCGGTGTCGGGGTGCACCTGCTTCAGGACCTTGTACACGTAGATGGCGTAGCTCTCCTTCCTGGGTCTCTTCCTCCTCCTCGTGCTCTTGCCGGTGGTCTTGGTCACCGCTTTCTTCGAGCCCTTCTTGGGCGCAGGCTTCGCTGGTTCAGGCATTTTGATCGGTCGTGTTCTTTTCCTCAGAGGTATCGTCATTGCGGTGGAGTCAGCGTTCTTATACAGGCTTCATGCAAAGCAGACTGTGTCGCCGCCCTCCTCTGATTGGCTGAGCTTCTACCGAGTTTCTACGGGAACCTGGTTTGTTTTAACGTCACGTGGTGCCGCAAAGTGGCGGTCCAAGTGTGCCTGAGAACAAGGAGTGAAATTTGAAAGTTCCGTCGGTGCGACTGACGCGGGTCCAACGGCTCCTCCGCTGCTGACGTTAACGTTTTCCACGTCTCACCTCGCGGGGTCTGTGTGTAGGAATGATGAACACGAGCAGACCACGTGTGCAAACGTACAACCAAAAAAGTCCCTGTTGGGATGTTGACCTGGTGATGTGGGCGAGGTCAGAGCCTGAGGTGCTGGATGACCCTGAGGAGGAAACATGGAGCTGACAGTAACTCCGACTCACCACTAGATGGAGTCAAAGCGTCATTCACAACTCCCTGCCAGTTCCACTGTCGAGTTGGTTGGAGCAGAAAAGTCTTTGTCGGAGAGTGAGATAAGAACTTGATGATCCACATAAACTAAATACAAACATCTCGATTTTTCCATCTGAAGGAGGAAGGATTCTCATCAGGCGTGGAAGTGAGGAGGCTTTATTGGTCCCAAGTGTAGGACATCACACAACAGACACCTCAACTTTGTACACAATCAGTTCTCGATTAAATTACTGTGTATTTACATAAGATATTAATTAAACTGGTGACACTGGGAGTACTGGTGGATCCGAATCTCTTCAAGCACAAGTTTGTGGCTCTTAAAGAACCTTCCTGCTTGAAGTGAGACGTCTCTCCTCAGACTGGTTGGTCAGTGGATCAGAACCAGGCTTCCAGCGGGCCGAGACCGTTGAGTTCTTATTTTTGTTTTGCTTTTGAATTGTTTTTGACGTTTTATTTTTTTTAATGAAGCAAAAATGTTTACAATTCTGTTAAATATAGAAAATAGTGTAGTCAAGGTGACCTGAACAGGAAGAGTCCAACACAAACAGAACTCAGAACATGTTCTAGCCCAGCGTTCTTATTGCTGAGCACACTGGTTCTCCATGCTGCTGTTGGAACCAACATGAATCATCTCCACGGTTCCCCGCTGCCTCCTCCTCTCCTCCCGTGTGTTCTGCTGCTGGTTCTCCTTCACCATGCTCCCCTCTGAGCTGGGGTCAGGGATCACCACTGGATCATCACTGATCTTCACACACTTCGCGGGTCGTGGCTCAGGATTGGGAGCCGGAGCGGAACCTGGGTCCTCAACTGTTGGCTGGGTGTGGGATGCCGGGCCTGCAGACTCTGGATCAGCGACCTTCAGGACACACCGCTCGCCTGGCTCAGCAGGCTGTTCAACAACAGGGATCTTCTCTTTGGTTCTTCTTTGGGCCGGGTTCCGGTGGGCTTCTCTGGGTTCGTATTTGTGCTGGAGCTCCTCCACGCGCAGCTGCAGCTTGATCTTGTCGCTCTGAGCCTGTTTGAGCAGCCGCTCCGACGTGAAGAGTTTCCTCTCCAGCTCCAGAGCTCGCTGGCTCTCAGACAGAGACTTCATCCTCTGCAGGGAGAGTTCATCTCCCAGACGCTCTGCGTCCTTCACGGTGTTGCTGAGCTTCATTTTCAGCAGGTCGGTGTAGTAGGTGTCATCCTGGCCTCCGCCGCCCTCTGCTGGAGCAGAATCACCTGGTTGAGACTTAAGCATCATCTCCACCTTCTCCAGTCTCTGGAGTTTAGTCATTAAATTTTGAATCTCACTGTTCTTCTCAGACAGCATGGACTGGAGCCTCTCCAGCTGGGCAGGGTCAGCCCTCGAGCCCTGGAGCTGCATCAGGGTGGCGATCTGGACCTTCATACGCTGGAGCTGCTGCTTGCTGAAGGCCTGCTGTTTCTGCAGCGACTGGTACTGGACCTTCATGCTGATGAGCTGCCTCTCCATCTCAGCTCGCTTGTCCTCCAACTCTGCAAACAGAGAGTTGCCTTTGCTGTTTGGGTCTTGAGCCTGTTGGAGAACCTGGTCCAGCTGGATCTGAAGGTCCCGGTTCACCTCGCGGGATTTCTCCAGAGCGTTGAAACAGGACACGGCCTCCTTCTCTCGCTCCTCCTTCTCCTCGGTGACTTGCTGGAGGTGGCGCTGGAGGCTGCTGTTGGTCAGCTCCAGCTGCTGCTGACGGTACTGGGACTCCTGCAGCGAACGCTCCAACTCCACCTTCACGTTCTCCAGGTCCACGATCCTCATCTGCACCGCCAACATCTCGGACGTCATGGAGCTCTGATTGTGCTGGTTCAGAGCCTGCAGCTCCTCCATCTTGATGTTCAGGGTCTCCGTCTGAGCCTCCAGTTTGTGTTTCAGTTGTTTCTCGCTCAGCTGGGATTCTTCCAGCGCCGACAGCAGCCTCCTCACCCTGTTGTTGAGCTCCCCGAGCGCTGTGCCGTGGCTCCTCTCCAGCTGCTCTCGCTGCTCCTCAAACTGCTGCCTCTGCTGGTTCCTCACACACTGGTAGTCCGACTGCAGAGAATCCAGCATGCGCGTCTTCAGCTCCACGTCCTTCTGCAGCGAGTACTTGTCCTGTTCCAGGGCCTCCAGCGCGTTGGTCATCTCTACTCTCTGCTCCTCCAGCCTGTGCTGCAGTTCTACCTGTTGGTTCAGCAGGTCCAGGCCCGCCTGGGCAGCCTGCTGGACCTGCTCCTCCCGCTCCTTCAGCTGCCTCCTCAGCTGCTGGATCTCCTCTGCCTCACTCATTCTGATGCGGTGTGATGTTTCTGGCTTCTGGACTGGATGGGGGTGAACACGGAACGATAACTTCACGGTGCGGTCGTTTTGTCTGAACAACAGGCGACTGCGCCGCTCAACCGTCGACCAAGAGGTTTTGAGTCACCAGCTGCTCGCTCATTGGACGACGACACGCAGGTTTGAACTGACCAATCAGATCACAGCTGCTGTGACGCTGGCTTCCGTATTAAAATTAATCTTTCCCACTGCGTTTATGTAATTAATAGCTTTAATGTTCATTAAGGTAGTGACTCAGTTGTCAACCTATGACGTCAATCATTAAACGTCATGCGCGATTAGTCGTGATGTGTTTGTTACGTGCTGGATGTTGCTGGGTAGATCAGGTGGGTGGCTCTTAAAAGAGCCGTTGGGTTCAGAAGACACGGGTCAGTCAGGTTTAACCGCCGAAGCCGTACAGGGTGCGGCCCTGCCTCTTCAGGGCGTACACGACGTCCATGGCGGTGACGGTCTTCCTCTTTGCGTGCTCGGTGTAGGTGACGGCGTCACGGATGACGTTTTCCAGGAACACTTTCAGTACCCCGCGAGTCTCTTCGTAAATGAGACCGGAGATTCGCTTCACGCCACCTCGGCGAGCCAGGCGGCGGATGGCGGGCTTGGTGATGCCCTGGATGTTATCACGGAGGACCTTCCGGTGACGCTTGGCGCCTCCTTTGCCGAGTCCCTTGCCTCCTTTTCCTCTTCCGCTCATGATTCTGGTCGCTTAGTTCTGACACTGAACTGTGCTGGAAGTCGGAGAAGCCCATGACTATATGGAGGAGTTGCGGACGTGATGGAGGACAGCTGACGTAGCTGTTGCTGGGCGGTGCTTCCCTGCCCTTTACTGTCGTCAGTTCCGCTGGTGACCACCAGGCGGCAGCAGCAGACAAGGCGGCGCTCTCGCTGCAGTTCCTCAGACGAACTCTAGGGAGGCTGTCCACGTCCATGAGGTTGTCAGGATCCGCACTCATCACGAAACCTTTCACGTCCAACACGTCACCAAGACTCAACAACATTTCCTCCATAACTTGATGTTCCTCATCTCACGTCTCTCTTCTGAATAATCATTTCTCAACCACCCCTGGATCGCTGTTTTTAATGTTTGTCTTCTATTTTTATAATCTGTCTCTGGATATTTGAGGCTTTTATTGTTGTTGACAAAATGATGAAGTATAATTACTCCACGCCACGTGCAACTACAGAAGATGAGACCGGCGCTCCTGCTTGACCAGGCGGAGCAAAGGTCACCATCAGCACGCGCACGCCGATGCGAACCACAGACGCCGAGGAAATGAAAATGATTTCAACTCAGCAGCAGCGGAGGTCGAACTGATGGAGACATTTTAGTTTTGCTCACAGAATCAACAAGCATGGACCTCATGTGAAGGCAGATGGATGGAGAGACGTGAACAAGAGGACAGAGAGAGAAACCTGTCTCCAAATTAAAAGACAATAATGATAATAATAATAATAATAATAATAATAATAATAATAATAATAATAATAATAATAATAATAATAATGATGATGATAATGATAATAATAATGATAATAATGATAATAATAATAATAATAATAATAATAATGATGATGATGATGATGATGATGATAATAATAATAATAATAATAATGATGATAATAATAATAATAATAATAATAATAATAATGGCACACAAAGGGATAGCGAGGTAACGTCAGGCAGGACCAAGCACCAGAGAGAACCCTGTCCTCCTGCGGTGGACGTCTTCTCCAGACACGGATCCTCAGGGGAGGAGCTGACGTCTTTGTGGGTCGATGCTCATCTCGGGTCTCAGACGAGCGACCACGGAGTCGCACGTCGCTGTCGCTGCCTAAAGGCCTCGCGCTCGGCCTGTGGTCAACGTGCTTGTCTGCCGCCTGCGAGTCTGAAGATTTCTTGTGTTGAATCTCGGTTGTGAGGATTAAAAGCAGTTGGAAGCGTATTTTATATATATTATTTATATTTATTTTATTGGGGTCACGTGGGCGTGAGTGAACCCGCCGGACAAGGAAGGCCCGACCCGCTCAGTTAGCCAGCTAACCTGATGCTAAGCTAGCGGAAGGGAAGGAGCAGCTGTAGAGTTTTGGAGGTTAAACTTGTCGACATTTGCTTGCATGCAAACTGTGTCAAGGTGAGCAACGACGGTGAAGCAATAAAAGGCTCCGCGCTTTACGACCTGCCGCCATCATCAAACTTTCCATAAAGTGGAGTTTTATGGCCGTTAGCTGGTTAATGTTTCACCTGCAGACAGGTGACAGAGGGAAGATGAACACCCAGTTCACACACAACCATCCTTATCTCTTCTTCTTCTCTTATTCCTTCATCTGTCCTTCCTCATTCCTCTTTTTCTCGCGTTTTATTTTCGACGGCCTCGGCAGTTAAAACTGAAAATTGTTTGTTAAACGATCGAAAAGACAAACGCAGGATTTTTGTTGTTGTTGTTGTCTGTTTTTTTTTTTTTTTGATTGATTTCGATGGTTTTTCGGTTCTGAACTTTCCAGTTTTGCTAACTGTTACAAAAATCACAACAATTCACCTCCGACGAGCCACCAAGTTGTTCCTAACTCAAGCTGAACGATCGATACTTCCTCTCTCCCGGCTGCTGTCGTTGCCGAGGCTCAGCAAAGTTTTGTTTGATTCCATGAAGCAAAAGACGAAGTTAAAGTGAAGCTGAAGCTGTGAAGCTGAAGCTGTGAAGCTTCTGGTGGTCGACATTTGAAGAAATGCTTGTGATGATCGCAGCTTTTGAGGCACGATTCCAACTTTTGCACACAGAGTGGACATTTTTACAGTTATTTTAATATAAATATGATTTTAATTACACTAATAAGTTAATAACTGTTGAACATACTTAGATACAGTCGGGCCTTTCACTGCTGTGGCAGCACTGAGAAACAACAACAATAATAATAATAGTAATAATAATAATAAAATTCTTTAATATATAATATAATATAATTAATATAATTAATATAATTAATATAATATAATATAATATACATAGATGGAGTCATCACTGTATTTATGCACAATTTTGAAAATCTCTACATTTTTGATGCTTTTTTTTAATTCATGTTTTAAGAAAAGTTTTCTTGTGGGAAAAAAATGAAAATTCATTCTGATAATAAAACGTCTAGGACAGAAACAGAGGGAGGATCGATCAAGTATTTAAACCTTAGAAATATGAACCAGTTCAGTGTTAAAGGATGAAAAATGAACACTTTTATTTTACTTTTAAATGCTGAATTGTGTTCACGCTGGGATTCTTTGGCTGTTTTCAGATCAAAATAAAGATGATTTGAGAATGTAATTTTTTTTTTGATGTCTTTAAATTTTTCAAGATGAGAATATTTGAATTTACCTTCGTTAACATGCATTTAGTTTACAAAAGAAATCTGTAGTTTTCTTTCAAATTCAAGCCCAATTGTTGCCCCACCCTTTGTCTGCTCAGGCCATTTGTTCGTCCTTCAAATACTTTCATGTCTTCACATTCACGCTCAGTCCAACTTTTCTAATGAGAATTTGGATGTAAAACAGTGTGAATCCTTGAAAATGTGATCCACTCACCTCAGAGGAGGGTCGGCCGTGAGGTTGAGTCTCCGGGCGGCAGAAGCAGTGGAACCAGGAGCTGCCGGCGTGACGTCACACCGATGCGGCGCCAATCAAACCCTTGAGAGCACAAATACGTGCGTGAGCCGTGAGAATTATTGTGGGTTTTATGTGATTTTACAGCAGTGCCCTCAACCAAAACTCATCAGTGTAAAACAATAAATCTCCCATAAATCCATAAAGACGCAGATAATTGCTCTTCAGGAGCAGCGGAGGGGGGACGCCTGGCCTCACTGTCCGGGGGGGGGCACCTCAACAGCAAAGGTCATGGGTTCAAATCCCCTCAGTACCGAACACTTGAGCAAGTACGAAACCGTCATCGAGAGTCACTGAGGAGCTTCGGGAGATTCCGGAGATTCCAATCAACCCTCAGAAATGGAACGTTCACGCAAAAGTTATCCGATGAAAAATATCCTGAGGAGCCATGATGGATTCTCAGAGCGACAGTCACGTGACCCAAACTCTGCTCAAACATGTCAGAAGTGCCGAAGGACAGGAGAAATATTGTTGATCCAGGTTGGAAATGTGTTCATAGTTTAAAACGGCACTGGCAAAGAGGTGTGACTTGGTAGCTATATGCTATATGCTAACACTTCCCACTTGGAACCATTCATCGTGCTAAGCTAATTAGCGCAGGCCTCAGGTCCCCACAGCAGCATGGACAACAACGGAGGCTCTACCACTCCTGCTACTCCTGCCACTACTACTACTACTACTACTACTACTACTTCTACTACGACTACCCAGTCAGTAAAACGTTGTTATATGTTTGTATATGTCTTCGCTCACAACCAGCAGGTGGCGTCCGTCACTTCGAGGAGGATATTGATATTGTTGCTTGGTGATCGACTTGTCGGGTCTGTGGAGGAAACAGACTGTGGGACCCCCACTTTCTTTTCCCCTTTGATCCAGGAGGCTGAACCACTGCTAACCCTAGCATGACCCCCCCCCCCCCCCCCCCCACCACCACCACCACCACCACCACCACCTCCTATTGGGCCAACAAGGACATGAACTTGGCTCTTTGGTGGTTTCGACCCTGGCGGTTGATTCAAGTCCATGGCGAGGAAAAACTACAGGTTCAGGGTTCAGGTTCAGGGTTCAGGTTCAGGGTTCAGGTTCAAGATTCAGGTTCAGGGTTCAGGTGTGTTTGGTCCAGGTCACATAAATGTGTGTTTCATTGACATGATCTTTATTATTCAATCTTTTTAAATTAAATACATTCGTCCATCCTCTGTCTTTACTGTAAAATATGAATTCTTTGTACATTTCTGACTGAAGCAGAGCGACTGTTGATGTTCAGGATCCTTTAGGGTCCATAAACCAGGCACACACATTCCTGCCTGACTGAGTTACAATAGAAGGAGAAATGAAAGTTACAGTAAAAATAAAATCCAAACTCTTTTAGGTTCATAATTCAGAAAAAGCTAAATCGAATTATGAAGCAGAACAGGAATTCTTTCAAAGCTAGAAATCAACTTCAGTAATTAAATTCTCTGGAATTAAAGGCATAAAAGTGCAGTGAGACGCCGATTAATGAAAAGGAGAATTAGAAAAACGACTCTTTCAGTCGAGCTCTTTTGTTAATCCGAATTTTGTTTTTTTTAAATGAGAGCAGCGGGTTAATTAACTTTTCTCATCCAAAAGAAGAAACACTCAAAAAAACATTTCGCCTGTAAATTATTACGAAATTAAATTATTACGATTCAACAGCAGCAAAATTATCAGAATAAAGTCGATCGTTCAACCGATTTTTTGTCTTTGTGGAGCAGAAATCCTCGGAGTTGTGGAGGCTTCTGTCTGCTCGTTGCCGCTCATAAGTGAAGCTTTTTCATGGCTTGAGACCGACAGGAAGGTCCTCCTCGTCCATCAGCGGCGCAAAGAACCGCTGGCTTTGCTTCGGGGCTTTTATGTTCTTCCTTTCTCTCTAAAGTGTCGTAACTTTACACTTCCAAGGACTAAAAACTGCAAACCTTACCGTCACTTCAACTCGCCTGACAGTTCAGTTTGACCTCTTGAAAACTGATGAACATGTTTTTAATTCGTTCTCTAAAATGTGTGTGTGTGTGGGGGGGGGGGGGGGGGTTAATAATCATTAAAAAAAATCACGGCCATTTTGTTTTTAATTGATTGAGTGAAGTTGAAAAATGAAGACGCGGCGGAGGAGGAGGAGGAGGAGGAGGAGGAGGAGGAGGAGGAGGAAGGATGTGCCGCCGTAAAAGAAGAATAAACGGATGAAAGGATGAGCGGATGATGGACGCGGACCTGCCGTCGCTCTGACTGAGGACGTGTTTGTCCTTCCAGCGTCGTTTGTAAGTTTGTCTCTTTGGCTTTGATGGCGCCTTTGAAATGCAGCAGCGGACTGTCATGCAAATGAGGGCCGACGGAGGAGCGACGAGGCCGCGGGAGACCCGGGGGGGGGCCGGAGGGACCCGTGACCTGGTCCGCTCCGGATTATTAATCCTGTTATTATCGTGTTGTTATTGTTGGGGTTCGGACTCCTGCTCGTGACCCAGCAGGTGAGGAAGATGAAGTGAAACGAAGAAGAGCAGAGAGGAAGAGAGGCGCGAGGAGGTGGAGGTGTGTATGTGTGTGTGTGTGTGGGGGGGGGGGGGTTAGAGGGTCATAAAACAGGCCATGTGACCACGGCAGGTTTTAACGGGCAGCTGATGGAGGCGCGAGGAGAGCGCGAGCAGGTGTGGGCAGGTAGACACGCTGGGACGTGAGGTCAGGTGAGCCAGGCTGGAGCCGCACTATGCTGAGAGAGTCCCGTCACCCGGAAAGATGTACGTGAGCTACCTGCAGCTGGACAAGGACCCCACCATGTACCCGCACCAGAACCCGGTGGCCCGCCACCCGGGCCTCAACCCGCAGAACTTCCCGGCGCCACCGCAGTACTCGGACTTCACCGGGTACCACCACCACCACCACGGCATCAGCAACGACCCGCACACAGCTCAGCAGGCCGGGGCTGGGGGCTGGAGCCCGGCCTACCCACCTCCTCCACCCACACGGGACGACTGGTCGTCGCATCACTACGGCGCAGCGGCTGCCGCGGCCGCAGCAGCGGCGGCGGCGGCTGGTGGGCCTCCCACAGGGTCCACCGTGCCCGGAGCGGTGGGTCCGAGCCTGGGGTTCAGCCCCCCGGAGTTCCCCGGGCAGCCGCCCGCACTGCTGACCACGTCCCTGAACGCGTCGGTGGGGCAGCTGTCGCCCGGGTCCCCGCAGAGGAGGAACCCCTACGACTGGATACGCCGCACGCCCGCGCCGCTGTCCAACCCAAGTAAGACCCGGATGTCAGCCCTCAAAACGAATCCTTATTAATTTGGCCTGATTAGAAAATTCAAGTGAGATTTCATGAAATGTTCAACATCCAGAAGGACAGATTTTTGAATTCTTATTTTAAATCTCGACTCAGATTCTTGAAGTCTCCTGTCCGCGCGCAGGTGGAATTCAGTCTAAATAAAACCTGCTCTCACACACACACACACACACACACACACACACACACACACACACACACACACACAGGTATTTCCGAGGCCCCTCCGTGACTTTCAGGTGTTGATTGACACCTGATTTCCTCGTCCTGTTCGGTGCTTCTGGGTATTTTCATCATTAACAGATTGTCCAGTTTTAACTCTTCATGTCTCTGCTTCCCCTCGGTTCCTCCTATCGATCACGTCACCGCGGGCCTGTATCGATCATCTATCGGTTCTGTTTCTCAGTGGGATTCGTCGTCGTCGTCCTTCTCATATTAAGGGGATTTATTATCTTTTTTGTTTTAACGGGTTCGCTGCTGATCGATCGAAGCGATCAGGAGCTTCAACGCAAAACTCGGACGACGTTGCTTCTGTCGTCATCGCCGGCCCTGCTGACGTGTCCCGTCCTGTCGCGGATCAAACGTGTGAAGCCGGTTTGAAGTCGTTGTCATGTTAATGTCCCGCCGCCTGTGACTCCGGGCGGCTGAGCTCCACCTTTGTCCTCCGCTTGTCTCTGGGCGGAGAAGACAAGAACTCAACAGGTCCCACTTTGAAGTGGAGACGTGCGTGTGTGGTTCCAGAGGGTTGGAATGACACTGAATGTTGTGGAACGAATGAACTGATGACTGCACTAATAAACTGTGAATAATGTACTTTTGTTTTTGATGGTGGAAGATAAAACTGTAAAAAAAAAAAAAAGTAGCTTTTGACTTTTAGAAGGGTTGCAGCAGTATATTTTCATAGTAACCTGTACTGCAGGATGTCGTTACCACACTTTACTTTATACTTTCATATATTTAGGTATACTATAGTATAGTACTATAGTATATTTATAGTATATCTATATGTATATAGTCTGTAGACCACATTTGTAACGCACAATGTTTACGGTTCAGTTTGTTGTCCCTCCCCGTCTCTGGTGACCCGTCACGCTGAAGCTCTGCCCTCGACCGCCAGCCTCACCATGAATTTGTAAAAGTCGTTTTAACGAGCAAATTCAAAGTGGTGGAGAGTTTAAAAGAGTAAATTAAAGGCGCTAACGGGAGATCGTGTCTGACGTCATCGTGGACGTTCGTTTCATGGAATCCCTCGGTGCCGTTTTACTGCACAGCTCCTGCTGCACCTTCAGTTTCAGGCCTCTGTCACCTCTCACGTCTCCTGCTTCCCATCGACTGCTCGGACATGAAATAGCAATAAAGTTGCCAGAGCCTGAAGTGGCTGAGAGTGCAGGAGGGTAAAATGCTGGGCCGCGTAGCAGCGAGGCTGCAGGAGGCTCCTCCCTCCCTCATTTTGATTTACGCTCCCTCGTTAGCGTCCCAGCTTTTTACTGCTGGAGAGTCAAACTGTTGGTTTTTAGCTTCCGACAAATGAAGCGGAAACTGGGCCGTTCAGACAGATGTTCCCCAAAACGGCATGTTTGAGTTCTGATTAGCCGCGGTGAGCGATTACAGGAGGCCAGACGGGACCCTGATTGTGTTTGAGGAGGACAGACATCATTAATTTCACTCCTGTGTGTTTAGGGTTAATACTCAATCAGGGCAGCTTAAAGAGAGCTGAAGGCCTTTTAATTAACTTCAACACGTCTGCACGTCATTAAACCTTCAAATCCGTGAAAAACAAAGAGAAAACCAGTAAATTTTGGTGTCCATTCACACACGTTTCTATTTTTTTATCAGTATGAGCTCAGAATGCTGCCTCCAACTTGGATTCGTCTGTGTTTAACTGCAGAGCATCAAATCAGCCACATCGTGGTGGTGGTTTGCTGAAAGAGTGAACTCGTCTCGCTGCAAACGACCTCTGAGGTGGATTCCCCTCAGAGGTCACAGGAGCGTTTGGAGCATCTGATCAGAGAAGAAACTAAAAAAGAAAAAGTGAGGGTTTTACTTTTGTTTGAGGAGTCTTTGTTTGGTTTGTTTTTGCCTTTTTAGCTAAAGAGTGAATGTGACAACAGCAGGCGGAAACTCAGAGTTCACAAAGCTGTAACTCACGCGACTGATCAGCTGCTGCCTTCGCCGCCGTTTCTCTCCGTCTGTGGACGGCAGCAACGCGTCCAACACCTGCTGGAGGGAAGCTCTTCAAGGCCTGATAGACGGCTCTTCATCTTCTCCCGTCTTTCTCACAGCCCGGTTGCTACGGCGCCACCATCTGGCAGCACTACGGAGCCACGCTTACTCGCTTCTGGCCTGTTGAAGGAAACAGAGCTGACGTTCTCTCCTCCCAGCAGTTTCAGGCACCTCCTCATTCAAAATACACTGAGTTATGAACCTTTCGTCTCCAAGCCCACACTGAGATGACCCTGATGACATCACAGTGACCTCATGCGTCAGCTGGTCTCACGTGTAGAAACATCGAAACGACTCACAGATCTAGGAGTTAATGCTCTTTAACTGTGTTTGCAGACGGAAAAACGAGGACCAAAGACAAGTACCGGGTGGTTTACACCGACCACCAGCGGCTGGAGCTGGAGAAGGAGTTCCACTACAGCAAATACATCACCATCAGGAGGAAGGCGGAGCTCGCCACGGCGCTCAGCCTGTCAGAGAGACAGGTAAACCACCACAGTGACAAAACCACCTCCGTGATCACGCTGGGCTTTAATTACATGACAGGTTTGACGCTCAATTACTTGGTTGAGCTTCCAGAGCGAAAACTGGCGCTCACTTCCATCGTGCTGGGATCAGAATTGATCAGTCAATCAATAATCGAACTGTGATGGCGTTCATGTAAATACACGACGGGTTCCTCTGCTGCAGGTGAAGATCTGGTTCCAGAACCGTCGGGCCAAAGAGCGTAAGATCAACAAGAAGAAGCTCCAGCAGCCGGCATCCTCCACAACCACACCCACGCCGCCCAACGGCAGCAACGGCGGTGGTGGAAGCGGCCTCCACGGAAACGGCGGCAGCAGCGTTGCCATGGTGACAAGCAGCAGCGGCAACAACGGGCTGGTGTCGCCTTCCTCGCTGCCTTTGAACATCAAAGAGGAGTACTGAGGACGGCCATGTTTGAGTGGACGCCGATGTCGGCGGTCCGGACTGAACTTTCTCCCCCCAAATTTTCACATCCTGCCTTTCGCCACCTTCCCGTCTCTTAAAGCTACAGCACCATGAAAATGTCAGCAGCCCCCCCCCCCCCCCCCCGGATATTTAATTCCTCGTTTTATTTCAGTGTTTGCTTTTCCAGGTTGTTGATTAACAGCCAGATGTCCACTTGCAGCTCTGACTGGAAAAAAAATGAAAAAAGTCCTGCGTATGAGTCCAGTCTCGGTTCCGTCAGAACGTTCTGGTGGAAAATCCAAATCTGTGAGGTGGAATTTTGGGGGGGAAAAAAGTCTTTAGGCTGCTGCTCAAGACACGCAGAATATTTCCATCTGATGGAATGTTGCACCCATAAAAACATGGCGTCTTGGGTGGGAATATACGACTATTATGTGTAAACATAATCTAGCTTCAATGAAGAGCTGCGACGAGCAGATTCAGATTATATAGAATGCTGTCAGACAGTGGGAACTACGTTTGTTTGTTTTTTAAACTCTAAAGCGACTTAAATAGAGACGTCATCAAGGTACAACCAGATTCCAGAGGTTTGTTTGTAGGTTGGTGATGAAATCGAACTGAAAATAAATAACATTTTCCACCCATTACAGCACGTATTTGCTCTGTAAATCACTTGTTCTTTGAGAAAACTTCCTGCCAATCAAACACAAACACCCCTCCAGCTGCTGTCAATCACACATTGCCCCGCTCTGATGGAGATTCCGGGGTTGTTGTTTTTTTTCTCCATGACAGCGACAGTAGCAGAGTGACGTTGGCTCGCGTGTCAGAATAAAAGCTTGACTGTCTCGCTCAAGCGGTGAACGTCTCACACACCTGAAGTACCTGTTTGTTGTATTTGCTCGAGTGGATGTCCTGTAAATGATTGTGATCTCTTCAACCAGAGTGTATCGTGTATATTTTCTAATGTAATTTGTATTAAAACCAAAAGACTTTATTATAAATATGACTGCTAATGTTCCGTTTCTTTGCCGGCTTTTATTTGTTAGACCAACAGGAAGTTGAAACTAAAAAGGCCTTCATCTTAATTTGTAGTCTCTAAGATGGAAGCAAAGCCACGTGCTCTCATTTAAACATCGGCGATGCCTGCAGATCCTCTGGGAGGATTTTCTAGTTATGGTACAAACACTTGAACAAGCAGATTTCCAGCTCAGGTATCGCATCTGCCAGGTGTTCTTACAGGTGAGAGCTTTAACCTCCATCAACAGGGGAAGTATTTGGTTCCTTTTTGCTCTGATCAGTGGAGAAACTTGCTGAACTCAGAGATGTTGTCCCAGACCTCAGTCACACCTCTCAGCCAGACGTCCGTTAACCGTCTGCAACGGGTTCAAAATGCTGCTGCCAGACTCCTGAACCAGTCCTGGTGTACCAGCTCCACTGGTTACCATTAAATCCAGAACACACTTCCATTCATACCAGAAGTGCTGAGTCTGAGAGTGGGAGGTCGGAGTGCTGTAGCGCTTTTAGCTTCTAGTGTATTCACGCTGTCACTCCTGTTGATTCGTTCTGTCGCTGCGCTGCAGCGGAACGCAAAAAATCAACAGAGAACCACAAAGAACCAAACACATCGGAGCGAACGAGTGTGTGAGAGAAACACAGCGATAGAATGAAGGAGATAAAGAATGAAGGACAAGACATGGCCACCCACTCAACCACACACACACACACACACACACACACACACACACACACACACACACACACACACAC
This sequence comes from Aulostomus chinensis, assembly GCF_037954235.1. Taxonomy (NCBI): domain Eukaryota; kingdom Metazoa; phylum Chordata; class Actinopteri; order Syngnathiformes; family Aulostomidae; genus Aulostomus; species Aulostomus chinensis. The sequence continues at coordinate 2,257,585 of NC_141334.1, read as the reverse complement.
ACTCGCGCGCACGTATTTGCCAAATGATGCATTATTTGAGGTGTGGTGTCCAAAGGGCAAAGAGGGACACTGGGCAAACAGCACAGATCCTGCTATCTGCTGCGTGTGTGTGTGTGTGTGTGTGTGTGTGTGTGTGTGTGTGTGTGTGTGTGTGTGTTAAGGGGGGGGGGGTGAAGACCTTTGTCCTTCTGGCTCCTTTTTGTCTCCAACAACAAATCTAGGCCTATCTTAACTCCAATGTGTGTGTGTGTGTGTGTGTGTGTGTGTGTGTGTGTGTGTGTGTGTGGGTGGGTGTTTAGGTAAGTGGGTGTGGAACAGTTTCACTTTGGATGAGCGGGCAACCATCTTCAACTTGAGACCTGAAGAAGAAGCCTCTCATCTGAGATGCAGCTGCTGTCTACACACACACACACACACACACACACACACACACACAAACACGCACGCACGCACACACACACACACACACACACACACTTGCTGCTCTGATCTGAATTTTCTGCTGTTTTATAGTGAATCATCTGGTTTTGGATATTCGGACTGATGAGGTCATGACAAACCCCATGAGGAGAACAATCCAGGTTCTCAGTTCTTGACGTGTACCTCTCCGTGTTCGTCGATGTTTGTGTCTTTGTCGAATCTGTGTCCGAGTATTTTGATCACAAAATAATCTCACTTGTTTGCTGTCCCAGCCTGCACGTGAGGCCTGTACCGATTCTTTAAAACTCTGAATTCATTATATTTTTGTTGTTTTTAATCCACATTGGTTGGTCGAGAGCAAACCAGAAGAAGCCAGTTCAGCCTGCGTAAGTCTCTGGTGCACATGTGCATGTCATTCGTCACCTTTGGTTAACGTCAGCGCTGACAAGTCCCTTCAAGAACTCCCTTGTCAATTATTTCACTGGAAACGCTTAAATATGCAGCAACTAATGGCTCTCTGATTTACAACAAGGCCTTTGAATAAAAGAGGCCCACAGATTGCGCTCTGGGGGATTCCACATTTACAACTCCTCAGGTCATAAATTTATTGCTATACCATCAGCCTACAGATACGGCCAATATATGACATGAATGTGAGTCCATGACATCAGAGACGATCCACATTTGGAGGTGCATGTAAAGTTTGGCCTTAATTTGTGAACCTGCATCTCTTTTGGAAGTGGAATTCCAACAATAGAAGACAAAACACCAACAAAACAATTTCCTAAATCGTACTTTTTTTTTAATCCTGGATCTAAATGTTGTTCTAAATGCTTCTGTCTCTCATTCAGTGAAATATTTTGATTAACAGCCAAAAACAGAGGATTTTTTAAGTGAATTTGTCCAATTTGAGCTCCTTCCTCCACACACTGATTCCCAGAACTGACAGTAAACCTCAGGGTCCCTGCAGCTGCAGGTGAACGTCTGAATTAAATGATTTGGTGGCTTCGATGAAACGTCTGACTCAGCATGTCTCCAGCAATTAAAGAATGGAAAGGACAATGAAAACGCCACAGGTGAATTCAGCAGAGAAGAAGTCGGTCTACGTTGTGAGTGGCAACGGCCGTTCTCATTTTTGGGCAAACAGAAGGTAATGAGAGCAGAGACGCTCACTCTGCCTCTTCACCGCCATAAAGTTTATTGGGTTGCGTGCAGTAAAAAAGGTTTCACCACAGAAACGCAGATATGTTTGAAGAGAAGGCGTGATGAGCTCTGACAGCAGCAGCCAGACATGCAGTCTGTTTGCTGCAGAAGTGTTTTATGTGAGAAGGGCATCATCATGCAGGTAACAGAATTCATCTTCCCAACTCACTCAGCTGCTGAGTTTCACTTGTGTTCTTTTGTGTTTCTCCAGTTCTCTGCAATGAAATCAAACTGAGTGAGGCACAGTGAGAAGGTCCAGGTCACCCAGAGAGCGCCAGGCGTGTTTTAGCAGCTCTAGAGGCGCTGCAGGAATTCCCTCTGTTGGTTTGAGGCAGATGAACAAGTCTGTGTATTTCTGTCAGGATGAAGAGGCGACGCTAACAGAGCAGAAGAAGAAGAGCGAGTGGCGTTGGACCAGGGGCAGTTGTTCAGTCTGGGAATGTCTGCTTAGACGACGGCAGCGCAGGAGCTGGTTGGTGGCGAGAGTTTTAGAGTCGTTAAGACAAATTTGAGTTTGCACATTTGCAGTGAATCTTCTCCTCTTTCTTCCTCTCTGTCCTCCTTGTTTGCTCGCTGTTGTCCGGATTCATCTTCAAAGCTTCTCTGGATGGTGATCACCTGACCTGTGAATGAGCTTCGAGGGAAGTGGCTGTAATATTTTTATGATTACAGGATTTGTTTCTTGTGAGCTTCCTGTCGAACTGTGAAAGGTTTCACGAGAGGCAAACGTGAAGTGAAAGACGTGTGAATGAGGAACAACATCGCCATCGGCTGTTATCTGCCAGGTCAAAGACCAGCAGGCCCCGGATGTCCAGGACGTCGCTGCAAACATGGAGAGCAGCGATGAAGTGAGCATCGCATAACGACAGGGTTCAAACACTTCATTTAATTAATCTTTTTTTTTTTTTTTTAGGACCTGTCGGCAGGTTGTGATGAGACAGAAACTGTGAAAAAAAATAACATTCTTTTTTTTTTTTTTTTGCATTTGAACACTTCATCTATCAGGAATATAATTTGGATGTTTTATTAAAATCTAGGGACGAGTATGAGGGCCACTAAAGAAGAAATAATAATTCTGAGAAAAAAGTCAGACTTTTTTCAGAAACGGAATTAAAAAACATATTTTTTTAGGTTTCAGTAAAAAGTCAGACTTCTGATTTTAATCTCAGAATTATTATTTTTTCTTTAGTGGCCCTCATACTCGTCCGTAAAAATCCCTTTATGTCTAAGATGAATAGTTTGAGGTTACCAGACGACATAAAAACTCTTAGCAGAAGTCTCGCTGCGATCGGCTGGAAACTTAATTTTTAACATCATTATCAGTTCGAACCATATCAATATCAGATATCTGTTTTCTATCAGTGCACCCTTCCTGGACACACACACACACACACACACACACACACACACACACACACACACACACACAGTCATCCAACAACAACAGTGACACCATGATGATGTGAGGCACGGCAACCATTTCAGGGTTTTCCTCTCCAAAACAAAATGGCTGACACATTGAGGACCTTGAGCGGACCTCTCCGGCTCCATCGCTCGCAGTGTTTGGAAGAAGTCTGACTTGGCTTCATTAAACGAATGTGCTCGGTTTCTGTGTGACTGTTGATCGTTTAAAGCTCCACGTGAAGTTCTGTCGGTCGCCACACTGGATTCTGTTTGCAGCCAAATAAAGAAACAGAGATGTTTACGTCGCCTCCGACTGAGCCGCCATTAGGAAAGGAAAAGACAACAAAGTGAGCAAATAATTCTCGCCTTTCACTGGCATCCATAAACGCTCAGGGACTCGTCCGTCGCAGCAGCTCATCCAGACTTATACAGCCGTGTGTTTATGGGCCATTTTACCATAAACTTTCATTTACAATATGCTTACTGCCCCTAATACGCCCCTGTATTGGCCACATTGATTGTGGATAAACAGAGGAGTTGTAAAGGAGCAGTGCTGGAATGGTCGTGTGCTGTAAAGAGCAGATAATAATGGTGGAGACTACTGGTATTCCCCCGAAAACTCTCAGCAGGCCTCCACCGAGGCGGGGAACCGGCTGACAAAGCTTCGGGATACGAGGACAAAATACAAGAAAATAAGCAGGCAAATGGCGCAAGATTGACATGAAAGAAATAAAAGATTCACAATTTTAAATGTGAAAATAATTCACATATGAAATAAATGATTGCCATGACGTCGGCATCACTCTGTGAATTCCTTACAAACGACATTTGGGAATTTAGAAAAAAAAAATCAATCAAACACTCTTTTTTTTTTTTTAAACTACAGATTTAAGCGATCACAACAGCACAATTTTCATTTTATTTTGGGAAAATATAAAAACAATAAATTACACTTTTGGGCGAAAACACGCTCATCTCTTTTTCCCCCTTCAAGTAAATCTTCTTGAGCAGGTTTTGTTTCTAGCACAAATTTTTTTTTATTAAAAACACATAAAAAAAAATAGAAGCCAACATGTCTTTTGTTTTTTCCAAGAAAAAATCGAAGAATTTGCATTGACTAAAGACTGAATTCATGTTAATATTAACACGCAACATGTGAACGACACGGCTTGCTGGCAGGTGACGCCTGCTGCGGCTGAGAGCAGGAGTTTTATGGACGGAGGGCTGCAGCCTATCAGCCCCGCTGATTATTGTCTCTAATGACAGCTCGTCACACAGTAAACGGCTGCAGCCCACTAACCTGCATCACCCCCTTATCAGTGCCACCATTTGAATTAAATGACTCCTATATCATTCAGGGCCCATATGATCAGCGGCAGATTTTATAATTAGTAAACTGCTGCCAAGTCGCCGCCGATAATTGGATTCGTAGTTGATCGCTGACTCTGCTTGTTTAAGAGCCGCCTCACCTGCACTCTCAGCGACGTCTCGATGTTCTCGCCGGTGATTCCTCTCTTGAGTGTTTCAGTCTCGCCAAAGAGCCGATGAGCCAGCAACTCAACGGATCCTCCTGTGGGGCCCAAAACGTTTCGGGTATCCAAGAGAGCCGAATGTTGGGTTGTCCTGGTTCCCTCCTCACGAACGTGAGTGTTCTGTCAGATGAGGTCCAGTTCTCGTCCAGGACTTAGTGAGTGATCCAGCTGTTCTTCTGTGGACCGTCTCCTCTGGAAAAGGTGGGACGTGAACATTATTCCTCACTGCCTCACCACGAGGACTCAGACACGGTGACAGTGGCGGTGTCACTGGGTGATGATGTCAGAGGTGAGAACAACCAGCACAGATGGAGGGAAAACGCTGACTCTGGTTGAGGTCGTCAGCCTCGGAGCGGCGGTGGAACAGAACGGTTCCTCCAAAGCATCATCACAAGCATCACAGTACCGGTACACAGAACAGGTCTAGAAACACTCTCCATCAGAGAGGTCATGTGATCACTGGCGTTGGTTTGTCTGTCAACGAGATTTCTTGATAAACTCTGGATAGGTTTAGATTAAATCTGAA
>NC_141334.1:2115000-2250000 GCF_037954235.1 Aulostomus chinensis | reverse complement strand
CCATTGTTTACCCAGACTGCACCTGTGAAGTGTGGCCTGCTGTCTTGCCGTCTCAGACATGCGGCGCGAAATTTGACACTGAGAATGAAAAGCAGAAAGACAAATAATGTGAAGGAGACAGAGGAAGGAGCACGAGAACAACAGAGAAGAAGAAGAAGGAGGAAGAGGCGGGTTGTTCAAGCAGCGCCGCTGACATCAGGTTCAGTCGTGGCCACCAGTGGTGGAGGTGTTCAGCCGCCCGGCCATGAGCTCCACACGGCAGTAGAACAGTCCCGATCCAGAACGTGAGTCCTGCTGCAGTCACGTCCTGTCCGCCGTAGCTTTATCCTCCTGCTGCTGCTGCTGCTGCTGCTGCTGCTGCTGCTGTGTCTACGTCTCTCCGTCCCTCTTCCTCTGTCCTCGCCTGGCTGCTTCTGTCCTGCTGTCTCCCGGCCGGTCGAGGCAGATGGCCGCCCACATGTTAAAAGGCAGTTCTTTGTCACGTCTGTGTCAGATGTGTTGGCTCAGACCTGCTCTGTGTGTCAAGGGTCATGACGTAACCTTCACTGTATTTGCTTCAGTAACCGACTTCAAACACGTCGCGTTGTTGTTGCTTTTTCCTGATGAACGCGATGAAATGAAGAATGCATTTTTTTCGTTTCTTTCCTTCAGCTCATTGTTGTGCGAAGGGACTGAAGTCTCGGTCCGACGGCGAAAAGTTAAATTTTTCTGTGTGAAATAAAATCAAAGAAAAAAGTAACAGAATCTGGATTCCAGTGGTTCAGATTATTTTCATACTTCTTCTGTCAGCATTCATTTAAATATCAGAAGGTTTATTCTGGTTGTCGTTCTAGCAAAGCCACCATAACTGTCAGAAAGTTCCGTAGAGCGAATATTCGAGACTCGGCGGTGAAACTTCCTGAGCGTCTCTCCACGTTTACGACTCTGAGAGACGAGCGGAGCTGGAGGACGCCGAGGCTGTAAAAGTTAATCATTTTTGAAACACACACATACAAGCAAGCACAGAAAGTGGCGTACAGTTGGCGAGGTGTCGCGGTTCTCATGGCTTTATGGCGTGAATGTATCCATAAACGCCGGAGGGACACATGAGGACACCATCCCTGATGAGCCGATGGGTCGGTTTTTTTTGGGTTTTTTTTTTTTTTTTTAAATGTATTTGGTGAAGAACTCAGTGGTGGGAAAAAACATCACGCCATCTCTCTTATCGCGGAGCCTCAGCCTGCTGTGCAGTCTCACTTCCTGCATCGGTAACGTTACAGTCCGCGAGAGGTCAAAGGTCACAGTCCTTCGATGATTAAGACGATTTCCTAAAAGGAAATGTGACAACTGCCATCTGCTTAAAAGTACATTTGTGTGTTTTGTGAGGACAGAATCATGGGTATAAACTCACGACACATTTAATTTGTGTTCGTATCCATTTACAAAACAGGAACGCACATTTACAGCTAATTTCACATGAATTGTTTTCATCTAATTGAATTTCTTTTGTGAAGATGTACGAAAGGTTGTTTTACTAAATGCAATTCTATGTGTTTTATGACAGAATAAAGCTAAACAGGAAGTGATGACCATAAATGAGCAAATACTTTAGTTGAGTGGTGGGCGTGGCCAGTATTACATCACCTACGACAGCGGTTCCCATCTTTTTGCAACCCATGGCGACAATATTGGGATGAAAACCTAACTTTTCATTTTCATAATGTGGAGAAACCTGTTTGATGATGTTGAATAGAACAACCATGAGAAATAAAACACAACGACAACAGAAATTAAAATGATAAAATACGAATCAAATCTATTACAAACTGATATATTTTAGCAGTAGCAGCAGCCAGAATACTTTTAAGTTAATACTTTACTAAATTATCATAACATAGCAATAAAGGACCACAAGTGCTCAGTATATCAGAGGAAGTGTGGCAAATCAGGAGTGTAGCGGTTTAATTAAGGATTGCTGGTTGTAGGCTTTATTTTCAGAACATCTATCACTGTATATTTATCTATCATCAATTTTATTGTAACAAGACCATAATTTAGAAAAGGAGCATCCTGCTCTGCTCAGGAAGTCTTGATAATTGTGATGAAGACCATAAACTCATGAGGAAAATGTTTAATGAGCTCATAAATCAACTAAGAACCGCTCCATGAGCTGCTCCAGTGCCGCTGCCCTCTTCTGGCCATCAATGAGAATGCAGCTCGACTGTTTCATCTTTCAGACCGAAACTTCATCCACTAGTTTTATATCGTTTGTTCAAGCGCCCCCTAGAGGGTGTGGTGTTTGATTCCCTGGAAGATCCAAAGTGCTACATTCAATCATAAATAAATAAATGTTAAAGGAAAAAACGTAGGAATAAATGAGGGAATAAAAACGCCTCAAATGTGATGGAAAGTAAAAGACATGCCCTCAGAAACACGAACGAATGAAAAAAATGGACTCGTTTCTTTCGTGTCATTTTCTTCATTAAATCCTAATTGTTTTTAATTCCTCTTTCCTTTTTTACATTTCCCCTATTGTCTTTTATCTGACACAGAACATATTGAAAATCTTTACATAATTTAAATGTCTAGTTTGCAGAACAAATCAATACATTTCATTTACGTTTCTATTTCTCTGCTTATGTATTTATTCATAAATTAACTGCACATTTATTTGGTCAAGGAAGCTTTTACCTTTCCTGTTCATTATTTACTACACTATCACTTTACAAGGCAACGAGTCTCTCTTATTCAGCTGAAGTTTGATTTAAAACAAAATAATTCAGAAATAATAGAGAACGTCTAAGTGTTAGGGATAAACAGATTTTTAAAAAAAGATGAAACATGCAACATAAACGTTGGCCAAGTCTCCGCTGGGAAGGAGATTTGGATCCGTAGGGACTTCACATACAAATGATTTGATTTGTGAAATAAACAACTGAGATCTGAATGCTAGAAATAAATTTTATGTGTAAAACTGGGATTCTGGAGCACTGAAACATCATCAGCTCACGTCATTTTGATTGTGAAGCGTTTGGAAGATGTGGACTCAGTACTGACAATCATGTTGAATAAAATAAAAATAAAAAGCCTGTAATTTACACAAGAACTTGCTTTCATCAGAACCACCAGCAGCAGCTCCTCCAGGAGGTCTGAGCGTCTTTTAAATCATAAATCTAAACACTCAGCCTTTAATCCCGTTTGTGTGTTGTTGTTTTTTTCTATACATATTGTACAAAAAAACATTTTATATTGGCAATCTTTATTTTTGCGAGATTGTTCTGCTTCTCTGAACTTAAACTCATGCCAAACTCTGCACTCTTGCTCATTTTTGTTGGCAGTATTTCAGTTTCAAGTCTTGTAGTCTCGGGCTTCTCTAATCTCGCGGGAACGTCGCGTCCTGGCCAGTACCAGCAGGTGGCGCTCGGCGGTAAATCTGAGCTCAAAGCAGCGAAAGCAGCCGAAGAAGAAGAAGACAAGGCGGCAGAGAGGGAAAATGTCAGCACCGAAAACCATCCCGAAAGATGCTCAGGTAATTGTATTAAAGCAGACAGCGTCACTGCGCTTCCTCGCCGCTGTGCTCCAATTAATGCCGGCTGTGTTTGAACGCGGCGGGACCGTGTGGTGCCGCGGAGTTTGTGCTCGGTCCTCCGAACCTGCGAGCTAGCTTGTAAGCTAACGTAGCTTGTGGAATGCCGTTCACAACAATGGTTAGCAGCTAACTTGTTGTTAGCCTAGCCGCGGTGGACCTAAAAGCTCCTGTCTCTGAGTTTATGAGGGAAACTCTGGTTTGTACTCACCAACGGCAACGTGACGTGTTTGAACATAGGCAGCAAGCATTTGACACCGGGATCGGACTCCAGATCATTGGTAGATGATGCAAGGAACCCGATTTTCTTCTGATATCCCGTAGACAACTAAGAGAAGAGTCAGCAGATGAATTGATAATAAAATTGCTTATTGATTGCACACGGTAGTCGGTGTTGACCGCTCCTCCAGCCCCTGTACCAGCTCACAGAATAGGCGATCGAAGCTACTTGCCGTGCTCCCACTTGGAGGATCTCGCCTGACACACGTGGGGAGCCTGTTGATGAGTTCCCCACTGTCAAACGTCTTCAATTCATTAAGTGTTTCCTGCGTGAGTTCTCTGGGAAGAGCGACTCCACTGCTGACTTGGCCGATATCTGCCAGTATCTATATTATTTGTATAAAAATTTTAAATCTACATTTTTTTTAGCTCCCAAGTTTTGTAAACTTTGAAGTATTTAATTCCTAAATGTTTGTAAAAGTCGAAAGTACATATATGTATTGTTGCCTCATCATAAACAACAGATCATGAGCATTGAGTGAGACTAGGGACTGGTCTGATGTAACTTGGCCATTGGAGCTGTACCCGAGCGTGTCTTTGAAAATGGAAAATCGGCTGTTGTTAATGTCCAGACCCAGGAGGGGAGGAGCCGGCCTCACGAGATGAAGATTCACAACAAAACTGTAATTCTGTCTGCTTTCAGACTCAAGTCATTTTTCGGTTCAATCCACGTCTTCTCTTTCCAGCCGTACCATCGCTCACATGCAAACACTTTGAATTGAGCTTCAAATGATCTAGAACAGTTCTACACTGACAAGCTGCATCCTCAGGTGAAGTCCCGCCCACCAGCTTGTTAATTGGTCGGGACTCTTTTGCAGGTGTTTTCTTCGAGTGCAGGTGACTTGTGGGTAGCAGTGGTTGTCTGATGGGTTGTACCTGTGTTTGGCAGGTGATGATCCAGATCCTGAAGGACATGGGCATCACCGAGTACGAGCCCCGAGTCATCAACCAGATGCTGGAATTCACCTACAGTAAGAGCCGCCACCCCCCAACAGACAACAGATTCCAGGGGTTCTAATAAGAGCCCTAACCTGAGCAAAGTAATAGATACCATGAATATCAGCAGGTGTTCTGTATCGGCCATGAGTACGTGCCTGGAGGCGGGTCTGGATAGTGAAGCCTATGGTTTCTATAGAGGTGCAACGCTGCAACCAGGCTGGAGGGAAACAAGCAGAGCAAACGATAGTTCTGACAAGCCTCAGTTGGAATTTGCAGTTCAAAAAAAAGGAAAAAGAAAAACCATTCAGCCTGAATCTTTTTGGCAGCTTCAGAATCTGATGGTTGTTTCTCCTCACAGGATACGTCACCACCATCATCGAGGACGCCAAGATCTATGCCACACACGCCAAGAAGTCCACTGTGGACGCCGACGACATCAAACTGGCCATCCAGTGCCGCATGGACCAATCCTTCACCTCGCCGCCACCACGAGATGTAAGCTCCGCTCTCATCAGGTTACTGTCCTGTAAATAGATGTGGTCTGCGTTGTCATGGTAACATGTAGACATGGTGCTGTGTTTGATAAGAGTGATAACTTGTCTGAATCATCTCTGGTGACCGTGTGCACACTCAGTTCCTGTTGGAGGTGGCGAGGCAGAAGAACCAGACGCCACTCCCGCTGATCAAACCCTACACTGGACCCCGCCTCCCTCCAGACCGCTACTGTCTCACGGCCCCCAACTACAGACTCAAGTTCATCCAGAAGAAGGTGATGCTTCCTTCCTTCCTTCCTTCCTTCTTTCCTTCCTTCTCTCTATTAATTGCCTCGTTGTTTTCCAGGTGTCATCGTCCGCCAGCAGAATCTCGGTTCCTCGTCTCAGTGTCGGCGCCGTCTCCAGCAGACCCACCACGCCCACCCTTGGTGAGTGGACATCACAGCACCTGTAGTGCAGCAGTGGTACTGCAGAGGGCGCTGAATGCGTTAATGTGCAACATGAGCCCATCACTGGAGTTGGAAGAGGCATGTTGGGAAATATAGGAGCTCCTAAAATGTAAACTGGGAACCAGTTTGTCGTTTGAGTTGGACCAGTTGATTCTGATCAGGTGTGTCTTCTCAGGAACGCCGTCTGTTCAGTCAGTCACCACTAAAGTTGGAGCTCCAGTGTCTCTGACGGGTCAAAGGTTCACTGTGCAGATCCCACCGCCCTCTCAGACAACCACCACCAAAACCAGTAAGAATCTGCCTCCTCCCAGTTCCCTTGTATCTGACATCTACCAAAGGACTTTCATTTTTGCCAAATGTCGCGGGACATTTCCTCTCTAGGAGTCTTTCACATCACCGATGCCGAGTGAGGACGACCTGCTGTAACCATAGCAACCACACTTCAGTAAAGATGCCAGTCGTTACGTTTGCTGATATGAAGCAGGACTGTTGCAGCTCTAATCATCACCCTCTCGCCCCCACAGCAACGCCATCCACGCCCGCCGTCTCCAATGTCCTCATCAACCCGTCTCTGATTGGCTCCAAGAACATCCTCATCACCACCAACATGGTGTCGCAGAACTCTGGCGGCGAGACGCTGAAGCGGAAGCATGAAGACGATGACGACGACTATGATGCTTTATGACGTGAAGACAATAGCTTTTTAACCAGACCTGCAACTGATCCAGATCCCTACCTGTCCTAGAACCTGCCTCGGACCCCCGGGACCAGCGGAACCACAACCTTTTTATTACCCAACAGGAACCAGTTGTGACAGCTAATATGAGGAACATTACAGGAATTGTTGAGTTGTTTTATTTAACCTGCTGATTTTCTGCATTTACCTTTTAGTCAATAAAACAAAACAATTTAACGTGAGTGGTGGCTTCAAACTCAACCAGAAACAGAATCAGTTCGGCACCAACCTGATTACGTTGTTTATGAGCAACAGCGGCGCTACAGGAGGGTTCTGGTCTCACACACAGCTTGGGATGACATCTCCATCAGGAAGTGGTCATCTCCTGGTTCCTCCACTATCAGGAAGAGGTCATCTCCTGGTTCCTCCACTAACAGGAAGTGGTCATCTCCTGGTTCCTCCACTATCAGGAAGTGCTCATCTCCTGGTTCCTCCACTATCAGGAAGTGCTCATCTCCTGGTTCCTCCACTATCAGGAAGTGGTCATCTACTGGTTCCTCCACTAACAGGAAGAGGTCATCTCCTGGTTCCTCCACCATCAGGAAGTGGTCATCTCCATGGTTCCTCCATCAGGAAGTGGTCATCTCCTGGTTCCTCCACTAACAGGAAGTGGTCATCTCCATGGTTCCTCCATCAGGAAGTGGTCCTCTCCTGGGCTGTGTCCAAATTGCCAAGTAGGTCTCAGACCAGGTTGTAGGCTGTCAGAAACCACAACTGGCGCAATTAGCGACCTACTTTGCAAACTAAATTCCAGCCTAAACACGCCCACATTGTAGGTCGGTTCAGGTGCATCCTACAGAGCAACCTATGGCCCACAATGCACCGCGGACTTCTTCGTCCCCTAAAAACTTGTGGACCTGCAAGCCAAGTTTGCGCCACCAACAGCCTCCCATTCTGATGAACACCAACATTTATAGTCGTTGATGACTAAAGGTGTGAACACACCTTTACAGGTGCGTTAATGTGCTTAATAATAGAGAATGAATGAAGGTTGCATTCAGAGTGGAGTGCAGTACCACAGTCAGGCCAGCAGGTGGGGCTTTCGTTGGTGCTGTCTACCTATTTGCGGTATCTGTGCTCTGCCAGCAGAGGTCGTGCTTCACCACCAGTCTTCTAGGGTGTCTGAATGGTGCCGCCATGTTTAAGCTGTAGCGGTAGGTCGTAGCAGTAGGACGTAGGTTGCTACTTGGCAATTCGGACGCAGCACTGGTTCCTCCACCGACAGGAAGTGGTCATCTCCTGGTTCCTCCACCGACAGGAAGTGGTCATCTCCTGGTTCCTCCACCGACAGGAAGTGGTCATCTCCTGGTTCCTCCACTGACAGGAAGTGGTCATCTCCTGGTTCCTCCCCCAGCAGCCAATAGGATCGCTCCATGTGATTGTGGGTGATTGAATCAGTAAATCAGCTCTGGTGAACAGAAGTTGATGATCTTCCAGGTTCAGTTCATCAAGATCATCTTCACTAATGAACCCTCTGATGATGCTGGAAGCCTGGATGCTACCGTTAGCAGTGCTAACATGACTTGGGACAAAATGTTAAAATACCTTCTGCTCATGTGAATTGCAGACATTTCTAGAGAGAAGACTAAATATCTAAGAGAATCCTAGAAATGTTCTGAGTGCCTGCAACCATTTCTAGGCTACTCAGAGAACGTAAGGGTTCCTGCAACTAGAACATTCAGAGGGAAAATGATACATTTCCAGCTGAGAACGTAAATGATAACAACCACCACAACAGCCAGATCTGTTAGTTCATTTTACCTTTAATAATAAAAAGAAAACTAAAATAAAAATCTCAAAATAAAAAATACATGGCAAAACAATAGACTCTTAAATGATTATGAGGATAATCATGGTCGCAATGATGATACAGTAGAAGTTATAATAGTCACCATAATAATAATAATAATCAGAAGCATAATAATCAGAAATCTTGACTGGCGTTGGTCCACCAGCACAGATCACTTCCTGTTTTATAGACATTATGGTAAGCATCGCACAGGCCGGGGCGTGGCACTTGTCAAAATATTTTCACACTTAGCAAAGTTACCCCACATATGCACGACAAAATAAGGACAGAATCACAGCTCGTACGATTCACAGCACTGCTTGGAAAATTTAAAAACATGCTCCGCTGCGGTGTCTTCTTCTTCCCTTCGGAGTCGCAGCGTCCACGGCTGCAGGAGTGACGGAGGGATTTCTCAGATCAAAAAGAAAATTTGTGAGGCGACTTGGCAACCGGCGGAGCCTCAAAACTTCTCAAAAATTGGCCAAGCGTAAAAAAGGAAAAAGTCAATCTTTCTTCTTTTCCTCCTGAAAACAACGAAAACGCAGTTCTGTGGGTTTTCTCGTCTGATGAAAGTGCAGTGCTCAGGTGACATCTGAAATGTTGATCTGTGTATTTTTTGGCGGGGAAAATAAAACCGGTGGGATGGCGCCACGTCTCTCATCGGTTTCTGAGGTTGAACATCGACAGATTCACGTCACGTCGGAGCTTCAATGGTTCAAATTTAACGAGGAGCGACGACCGTTGTCAGAAAACGCTGGTTCTGTTTGGTTTATTTTGATTGGCTGACGGAGGTTGTTTTTTTTATGGCACCATTTTCATGTTTGGTTTTGTCACTTCTGATCCCATCTGATGCTGCGGCACATCAGAGGTTAAGGCGAAATATTTGGAGATAACACCAAATTTGGGGTCAAGCGAAATTATCAGTTACAATTTTACCCCCCCCCCCAAAAAAAGTTTCCTTAGTAACAGATGAAATTTTAGAAAACATTAAAAAAGTTATGAGAACAAATTGTAATCTATTAAGTGTCAGTACCCTCAGGCAAAGGGTACTAAAACAACCAGTTTTAATTGTCACGTAGTCATGGAGACTGTATAATATTTAACACAAAGTCTCAACTATCAACATACACCTTTCTAAATAAGGATTTCAACCCTAAAACAGCGTAATGTCATCATTTCCTACTAAGATTTACTCCTGGAATCATGAATCATAATAAAACAGTTGAGGTAGAACTAATTTTCAGCCTCAATAATCACAGAAACGAGCGGCGGGCAGCGTGAGGATGTCGGCAGCAGATTTCTAGAAGGCCAAAAGCCATTTAGACTAAAGTAAATTACACGCATGTGGCAAAAGTGTGTCTGGGTGAACTTGTCGCTGCTGAAAATAAACCAAACAAGAAAACAGCAGTTTCCCTTTGATGCATGCCGACCAGCAGAGGGCGACAAACCCAGCGGCTTCAGGCCGCTGAGCCGAGGTCTGATTGTAAACGATTCCAGCATCGTCAGGTTTTTAGCTTCAGTGAATTCTTAGATTCTGAATGTGGCACCAAAACGCTGGATGTGGTTCATGTGACAACTGAAACCCATCTGGACAGCATCACAGCTGAGACGCTGGGTCTCGTCAGAGGCAACAGGCAACTTCGTTCCTTCATGGTTGGAGTTCAGATTGATTCTCTGGAAGTCTGGAGGCGTCACGGAGCACCAGAGCGGCCGTGGAGCGAGGAGAGAACCTGCCTCCAGAACTTCATCTCAGTGTTTGTTTCCACATCTCCTGTATTTCTCTGGCTATCGTCTCTACTTCCTCTTAATCTGTAAAATCAAAACAAAAAATGAAGTCGTCTTCATCACAAACTCAAGAGCTCGTCAGTGTCACGCCTCCATCCTGGATCACGCCGCTACGTCAGGCTGTGGTAACAAAATGTCACTTCCTCTCTCCAATCGGACCTTCTTTGTCCTTTTACCTGCTGGCAGGTGTCGATGATGTCACACCGAAGTTGTCTATTCAACTTTTAATAATGTAGAATAAAAAGTTCAGCTTCAATTATTCTGGAGTTTCTCCTTCAGCTGTGAAATATTTTAGTGCTGTCAAGAGTTTTCAGTTGAAATCACGTGAACTTAGAATGACATCATCACAGTCCTACGTTCTCTTCTCTCATGTTGCGTTTCGGAGGGAAACGAAGCCCAATCTTCTCATTTTTTTGACAGAATGAGTGTTTTTATGCGCCCACGCCAGGCCATGATGGTACGTTCCGGCCGACATTGTGATGGCGACTCGTCTGAACGGCGTCAGTTTGACTTGTAACATCAAACTTTGTGTTGGACGTTGTTGGCCGTGTGATGAACATTCCTCGCGTTTGGTCTGACGGTTCAGGAAACATCGACTTGCTAGTGAACCAATGAGAGCTGGCGGCGAACAAAGGATACGCGGGGGGTGAGCACGCCGCTGCAGCATCGACAACCTAGATCTGGTCAGTCCGCTGACACCGTCACCGTGGATACAGGGAATATTTGATTCCTCACAATGGGGCTTGGACTGCGAGGAAAAGCGTGAGCGCTTTGTTCAGAGGAGCCACACGTTGTTTGCTTTACTAACTTGAAAGTTTGAAATGAAACTCGTCGACGCTGGAATGGTTCTGAGTGACCACATGACAACCATAAGTGAGGAGAGCGGCGGGCGCGTGGATGCTGGTGAATTGAACTTCAGTTGCCCGTGTGTGTGTGTGTGTGTGTGTGAGTGTACATGTATATATGTCTGTGTGTGTGTGTGTCCTCCCCTAAACATCTACAGAATGTACGAGAAGAAAATGGCGATCACCACTGAACACGGCTGCTCAAAGTTTTTCTTCTGTTTCAAATATATATTCTGTTTTTACAAGATGTGATCGTCGCCGCAGGAAACGGTCGACATTCCAAAGGATTTCAAAATAAAAGGACGAGTGCTGCTTCCTACAGATTTTTGTTTCTAAATCAACAGATCAATCTTTCCTTCACAAGTCCCGCCTACATCCAAAAAAAAGTGGCATTTGGATCCGCCCACATCTGTTCTGCAGCTTCTCAACATTTCAACATTTACAGTTTTGCAAACTTCAGCAAGAACAAACAGAAGACAGATGGAGAAGACGGCAGCGTAAATGGCGGCGGCGTGACGAAGGGTTGAAGCAAGAGAGGAAGAACACCGTCCAAACATGCCCTCATCCATCCCTCCACTGGGGAATGTAGCGTGTGTGTGAGTGAGTGTGTGTGTGTGTGTGTGTGTGTGTGTGTGTGGTGGTTTCAAAGCGAGCATATGAAGGATTGGCGAGCTCCTAGCAGTCCTCGTCCTTGTCGTCTACAACACCTTTGAGCCGCAGACGGGCGAAGTCCTCGAAGACGAAGTCATCGTCCTGGGAGATGCTGCTGCGAAGACCAAGAGAGTTTGAATGATTCACCAACCCAACAACTCAACTGGTAAAAACAACATTAATAATAATAACAACAACAACAAGCTGGACTGAGGCAGATATGCTGCTGATGATCCGCCTCACTGATATCTGAAGCTCTGCAGTCCCACACAACCAAATACTTCATGTGGTGTGTATATTACACTTAACGTTTTTTGAGTACTACCGCAACAAGTGTTTTCGTGCATGTACGGACTTGTGCTAGCTAGCCACATGCTAACTATCTGAGAAAGTGACTGCCAAGTTAGCATGATGGTGCTGTCAAGTTCACAGCCTAATTCTCACCTTCTGACCTTCGACCTGTTTCCTGTTGTCATAGGTGGGCGAAGCTAATGGGGTATCACACACTGTAGCCATCTTGGCTTTTTCCAACCAGAGGCAACCATATCTGGATGAAAAGGTGGGGCTAGAGAGGAGCAAGGGGCGGGCCTGACAGAGACAAGCAGGGAGTGACAACTGTGACCGCATCAGATCCAGTCACTCAAAGAGGCCCCGCCCTGAATCATGAGCAACTGTGAGCACGTTAAATAGGGACTCATTTGTGATTCAAACTAAAACTGACAAGTCCTGCTCAAACGCGCTGAAGTCTGACGCTGAGTAAAAGTGTTTGGGGCATCGCTGTGAGGCCGCCAGCCCGGGTCGCAGCCGCGCTCGTCAGACGTTGAACCCACTTCTGCTCTCGTCCTGCTGGATACTCACTTTGTGTCGAATTCTATCAAATTGGTGTCGATGGGGGGGTCCGACTCTGGCACAGCTGTAACACACACAGACACATGAGCATGTCACACTGTTGTTTCCATGGAAACTGCCTCTGGTCTCCATGGAAACAAAGAGCAGGAAGAAGAGGGGGCTGATGAGACGGAGACGTGGCGGCTGAGGCTTCGTACTCATCCCATCAGCTACATGTTCTTGGTGAGGTGTCAACTCACCTGACTGAGGGCGGGACGCCGGCGGCTCCACAGGTTTGGGATGCATTAAGATGAAGGGCAGCTCCACCGACACATCCCTGTACACACAGACACACACAGACGTCAGCAGGAAGTCAGCTCACAGTTCACTTCCTGTTCAAGTTCACATAGACGGATCATGCTGAAATCACGGCGGACACCCAGCGAGTCTCAGACGGCCGGCCGTGTACAACTCAGGACTTTCAGACATCACGAAGATTTACGATTTATGTTCTTAAAATTGTAAGAAGGAAAATCAGAAGCTCTTCTGATATCATGCTGCTGTTTCCCTCTCGCCATCCGCACGTGGAGGTGGGCGACGGCTGACGGAGGCTGGACTCATATCCGTAGTTCAATGTGTGTCAGTGTGGATTAGCTGGCTGTAAAAATGACGAATAATGGGCGCATTTTTCAGAAAGTTGTGTTTTCATTTGCCCTTCCCTGACGTGCTGTCTATTCAAGAACCAGCAGACTTCTACTCAACAGCACAGAGGCGCAATCCTCCATTAAACATCCATCTTGACAGCGACCTGTCAATCACACACCCACAGCCACGCCCGACCTGCACTACCTGCTCTATTTTACTCTAAAATAGACCATTATTTTTAAAAACGTACATCCCAGAGTCGAAGTTATCAGGTCAGTGGTTACTGAGGGCATAAAACACAAGAGGTGCAACCATCAGTGTTGCCCCCTGCTGGCCTTCAGACAGAAAGCAGGATTGAGATGATGCGGTTCTACTGCTCAGACATATTAAAGTTCTCCTCGTCGGGATTGTGTTGTTAACATGGCGATGGAGGACTTCATACTGATGTGACCAATGACACACACGGGACACTGTGGAACCACAAACTGCTGACGATTCACGCTGAAGAGGACTGGAGGTGAAACAGAAGTCCCGAGAACATGGCGGCTGAAACACGCAGGAGGTAAAGCCCCGATCTCTTGGCTGCTGACAGCCAACATCAAGCAGCAGTCTCAGAGATTCTGGAGCTGAGTCTTCTTTCCGCTGTGTGTGTGTGTGTGTGTGTGTGTGTGTGTGTGCGTGCGCGCGCATGCGTGTGTGCGTGCGTATGAACTTCCTGTTGAACTATTGGACTTTCAAGACTGTGAACACGAGCAACACCACAGAGCAGCTTTAATTTAACCTGTTGTGTCCACAACACAGCCAATCACACACACACACACACACACACACGCACACACACACACACCCCGGTAGTGTCGACCAAGACTTCATGATAGTTGATGGACTACACATGCAGGATCGGTACAAGGAGTATTCAACTCTCCGCATCATCCCAGTTAGCTCCCAGTTAGCTCCCAGTTAGCTCCACTAGCTCTGACTACGACAAACGAAGTTGATTCTTCTTCACTGCTCTAAAAAGAGAATCCATCATGATAACTAAATCCCATGCAAACACTTGATCTAGAATAGGAACGCTACAGTAGAGAAGAGATGATGTCCGTTACTGAGGTGACCTTAGATTTATCTAAATTATACGTAATGAAATCGTAACTACATCTTGACAGCGATTCCTGGTGGGGGCGGAGCCTGTGGCTGGTCTACATCTATAATGGGTTCTTCATGATATTCCAATTCATTTCTTAGAAAATATTTCACAGATCTTTGGTCATTTTAGAGACATTAACCAGCGGCCTCCTGGTCAACATTAACGGACCTCATTAACGTGAACACTGACTTAGTCTGTTTACACCGTCAGCTGAGTCCACTAGAGTCAGCTGGTTCAGTGGGACGCCACACCAAGTCACATGAGAGATGATCTGATTTGCATGAAACCAGGCTGTGTGTCATGTTCCGTGTGTGTTGGCGCCAGATCAGCATGAACATACACTTGCGTGACATTTACCTCTCCAACATGCCTCTCAGCAGCCTGCAGGGGAGGGGGGGGGGGGGGGAGGGAGGGACGACACAAACCCAAAAACACAGACGGGAGATGAAACGAAAAGCAGGCGGCAACATTTTCACAACCTACAGTGGAAGCAAACACAGCAGCAACAAGCAGACGGTTTCCAGGGTAACCAACACTGACAACAGGAAGTTAGGAGGACGAAGCAGGAGGCCAGGGCTGAGCTGCACCATGAGGTAGTTTTACATCGCCATGACAACCTGATGCAATCACAACAGTGTGTGGACAGAAATGCATTACGGTGCCTTTTGACCAGCAGCGTGTAAATGGTTCATCCTTCGGTCCTAACAGGCGTTGGTGAACTCTGAAGGAATTCCCTCCTGAGGGATCACGTTCCCGGGACGGAACAGAGAGGGAGGTTCTTCAAAGTGAATCAACACCAGACCTGAGAGTCCAGCTGGAACGCTACAGAACATCGAAGAGAACTTAGCCCTGATGTCAAATGGGCAGCTCAGCCAGCAACTTTCACAAGGTGAGGAAATAGTTTGAGAGACAGGACGTGATGTCAGCATAGTGGATGTAAGAGGGTGTTTCTGTGTGTGTGTGTGTGTGTGTGTGTGTGTCGTACCCTCCACGTGACACCACCAACTTGACTTTGACTCTGTAGGACACCAGGATCCCCAGAACCTCCTTGTTGGTGACGTCCTTCACACTAAAAACACAAGGGAGCATTGAGGTCATGTGACGACACACCTGCAAGCTGCGTGTGTGTGTGTGTGTGTATTACATGGTGGAGGAGGCCAGGTTGGTGTCTTCATGTTTGAGCTTGCCGTCCAGGGCGAGGCCCCTCTTCTCTCGGTTCTTGTCGAGCGTCGGGGTCAGAGTGTAGACCTTACAGAAGGTCGAGCTGGACGACACCTGGTCACTGCAGAAACGACACAGCTGTCAATCAAACCCATCTGCAGGTGCTGGATCTGGCCTCTTCACCACGTTGTTTAGCGCTTTGATCAAGAGTTCATCAACTTCACTCATGTCAACAGTTTAAAACCAAACTAAACCAGATTAAAACCAGTCGTTCCGGGTTGATTTGTTGCTGGTTCAGTGGCAGGCTGGTGTGACCATCTCTCTATGCTGCAAGGGATCTCTCTTTTCATCTTGTTCCCCGCCTCTCTTTTTTATGGGTTTTATTTATTTTTTGCTTCTTATTCTTACGTGCTCAAATAAAAAAACAACAATTTATCAACTTATTTTAAAAAAACATTTGAAATAAAGACCAACGCGTCCCTTTAAATGATGTGACTGACACTGGACCACGGCGAGCAGGGTGAACCTCATCAAACCTCAACGATTCTGCTTTCAGACTCAACTCAATGAAGTGCTTGATCGACAAACTAATGCGGAATTCAAGGTGTTGACAAGTTTCATTAAATCAACCCGTCGGAATGCTTCTGAGCTTGTTAGTGGGAAAACATGACAATCAAACAGGACTTACTCTGCCTCCAGTTGTGCCACTGGACATTTATACTGGGCGGTGCTGAACAGGCAGATGTCTGCATACTGACGCACTGCGGAGAGACAGAGAGGACGTGATTCCAACTGGACATGACGCTTCACTTACATCCTGTTTGAAGGAGAAAGAAGAAACGTACCGGATATCTTGACTCTCTTGACAGTCTTGGTGGAGTTGTTGGTGACGTGAACGTTGACACTGATGGGCTCTCCGTGGTAATACAGCTGCACACAATGCACCATGGGAAAAAGACGTCCGTCACTGACATGTTCAACTTTAGATTCTTTCATTGTACACTGAGAACAAATGTCTCTCAGTGAGGAGTGAGACAGACGCAGCTGGAAACTCACTAAGTTACTTGATGTGTGTCAGTGTGTGAAGGAGCGGCCGCCACCCTCAGCGGGATGGACCGCGCTGCTCCAGCTACTGCATTCACGCGCACCTCGTGAACTCGGAGCAGATATCAAAGTTTATATTTGTTGACATAAATGGATCAGACATCCCATTCCTCAGTCACTAACATGTCGATGGTTGTTTCCAGTATGGCAGTACCAGCAGGAGAATTTTCTTTGGTCATGTTCTCCTGATTAGTCCGACACCACGTGAGTGTCACAACAGTCTCACGTAGCGAGACGCGTCAGCTCAGGAGAGACCGTCTCTATTGGTTCAAAAGAGCCACAGAAACGCAGTACCTCCTTGTCCAGAGACGCCTCCAGATGCAGGGATCTGTCAGACATCAGGAAGCTGCGGGTCGTCTCCACCATCGGTTGTGGCCCAGGCTTCTCTGGAGCGTATTGAACCTTCCTGATCACCAGGCGCACCGAGTTCCTGCACACATGCACAGACACGCACACATGGAATCAGTCCACTTCCTCTGGCTGGGCGGCGTGGATTTTTTTGTTTTTGCAACAGATTTGGCCAACAGACGACAATTACCAAAGTGGATATTATCTGTACATGACAACTGTTAGGTGATAGAGGTGAAGCTTATTCATCTTCAAACCCAAACCGCATCCCTGTTAGAGATTTACACCCCCCCCCCACACACACACACACACACACACAACTCACCTCTTGTGAATCTTCTCTTCTATCGACTTGGCACAGAACGCTCTGATCTCAAAGTCGACGCCGCAGGCCTGCAGAGAGATGAGGAAGGTCAGTGTTGGGCACGGCGCCCCGCAGCCGCTTCCACTCACTCACACATTTCAAAGCATCGTGACGTGGACACACCTTCACGTTGTAAAAATGGACGAAGCTGAAGAAGAATGATGGAGCTGAAATTATTGGGGCTCAGAGCTTCAACCAGCTCTCATCATCAACTTTGTCCAGGAAACCCGATGATAAATATCGGACTTGAGCTGCAGCAGGTTTGACACCCCGTTGCTCTGCTAACAGGACTTTCACGCTTCATGTTTCTCTCTCGTTTTCAAGTTTCATGTCAAGTTGAACCAAAAGTGAAACGTTCCAGGATGTAACCAGCAAATATTGTGACCTTGAATTATTGCCATTATTTTCATTTATACGTTTTGTTTTTTTACCCAGAACTTTCAATGACTTTGCTAAATTTGTTGGGCTTAATTCATTTTCAAGAACCTTTCCAGACCTGCTACTGACTTCCAATCCATAATTTTCCAGGTTTTAACGATCCCTGAATCTTAATGAAATAACACAGTATAAGATTGTGTGTGTGTGTGTGTGTGTGTGTGTGTGTACGTGTTACCTTTCCAGTGTCCTCGGGGCCAGGCTGTAAAGTGACTGAACAGGGGAGGTTCTGAGGGATCTGGAGGAGGACACAACACCTGGTTCACGTTCCTTCGTCCATCAGCTGATCTCAACCTAACACCCGCTTGGTGATCACCACCAGCAGGACGGTGGTGATCACCAACTCTGACTCATAATGAGCAAAGACTCACGGTGAAGTAGAAGGGGTGTGCATGCTGGCCCAGTTTCTTCAGCAGCCTCTCCTGCAGCCGGCTATTGGTTTTCCGCTCCTCGGGCACCGGCGGGAAGGCCTGAGAGAGCAGAAGACCCCCGGTGACTCAACAGGCCCGTCAAACATCTGCCACTGTTGCTTCTTTCAGTTCACCACTTTAGGAAATGTGTTTCTACTTTATCTTGTTTGCATGTCAACCAATGAAACATGAATTGAAAACTCAAATGCTGAGGTGAAGCAAGGACTCGTTGACATTGCTGAAGAGCATAGCTGAGCTGCTCTGACACTTAACTCCCACCAGGGGCGCTGTCACACCAACAGGTCCCAGAATCTCTCAAAGGCTGAAGCCTCAAAAGCTTCAAAAAGGAAATTCAGAGGACGGCAAAACAAATCAAACCATCGGTGGTTCTGACTAACTTTAAAAGATGTGCTCCAACTACACACAAGCGTCATGTTGAGCTCAGGCCGAACTGAAGAACAAAGCTCATCAACACAACAGGCCGTTGCCCTGTCCTACCCCTCCAGCCAGAGAAGGCCACTCTGTTGTCAGTCGAACACACACCTCCAGCTGCCACCATAGCTAGACTCTGGTGCTGGGGGGGGCACATCTGGGACACCCCGGGTTCAAGATGGTTCTCTCAGCGATGATGAACGAGTCACCAGAACAAGACGAGGTGACGATTCACTTCATGTCTGGTCTAAACCCACCGCACGTCTCTCCTCTACGACGACTCTCTTACGCTCTGAGCAGCTCAGTGACTTTGATCACTAGATTCTTTTAGATTCGTGCTGAATTTAAAGGGAAAAACAGAAACTGGGGAAGGACAGAGGTAGACTGATTTTGTGGGTGGAGCTCAAACCTGGAAGGTGGAGATGTACAGATCCTTCCTGAACGACAGACCCAGAACATCCAGGTCTTCACGTCCATATCGGAACGCACAGGTGAGTGTGACGAAGACTACGGGAAGGAAGAGCAGAGAAAGAGGAAATGTTTAGGAAGCAGTCAACAGCAGGAGAGAAACACTGAAGCTCCAACTTTCCCCGTACGTTGAAGCTGTACAAGTAAAGTTACACAACACTGAAGCGAAAGAGGAAGACGAGCAGGAAACTGAATGTTCAGTGACGTGAAGGAAGGCACGTAAAGATCTTGAATGACAAGATGTTTAAGAGTTCAGGAGGAAGCTGTCCTACCTTTCCTGTCCTTCAGATATTCAGGGTCGACGAGGATCACTCCATCTGTCGGCAGGAAGGAAAGACGACAAACTGCTGTCATCATAAAACGAACGAGTTTGTTCACTCAGCTGTTTCTGTCTGAAGATGACCGACCAACCAGGAACTCCTGAAAACCTTTGACACCTCATGTTTTCACAAGCTTACATACAAATGCTATGATGTCAGCAACACCAGTGTGTTAGAATGTCATTTCCTTTACAGGCTCCAGTAAAACTACTGTTGTGTACTGTGGTCAGTAAATATGTGAAGGGAAGAGTTCTTCTAATCAAATGTCAAAGCCTTTTAACATCCACTTCCCATTTCTATTAATAAAGCAGGGCCGTCTACCAATGACCTGAAGTGATATTTTGTAAACGGAACAAAAAACTGTTCTGGTATCTTGTAAATTCTCGTTTGATCTTGTGAGATGCTCCTGGTGGGTCGACGCTGCAGAGACCGGAACGAACGACGTGACTGTGGAGTGAGCTGGAAACACCCCTACAGATGTCTCCAGACGCGCTGACTCACCTACTGGGTCAACATGGTCCAGGTGATCTACGAAGTCTCTCTTTCCCAGGTAAACAGTCACCTGCGCAGACGGATAAAAGGGTTATTCACTAGCGCCGGGAGAAAGGCACAGATGAACGATCCTCTCCTCCAGCATCTCAGCACGCAGCTCATGAGACCAGCGTTCACAGCATCTCACTGCATGAGGAAGGACTGTGTCATTTATTCAGGCATCGTTCCACTGCTAGACCTTCTTCAGGCAGAGGTCTTTTAGGAGGAGTTTTTCACCAGCTGGCTCTCTCCTGCACAGCGGCCGCTTAAAGTGGCTACGCAAAGTCCTCCTTTGTTCATGAACGAGCAAAAGTCATTGCAACCTGTTGGTCAAGTGCGCCTCCTACTGTTAGAACAGGGTGCTTGTTAGACAGTGTGGTTCAACGCAGCTTTTTGAACTCTGGATTACAGTTTTATCTATTCTTGGATTACTTTTTTGTTGGGCAAAACGAAACTGACTCAGTGGACATGTTTGCCGTGTAAAAAAGGAGGATTATTTCGTTCTGCGCGGTGACACCAGTCCACTCTCCTTCAGACTGAGGGATTTATCCCTTTAAATGCTGCACAGGGGAACGAGAGGGAGGAGAATGTGTCAAAGCCACAATCAAACTACTGCAAGAAGCCACCATGTGGCTTAAACTGCGATGGGAAAAGTCAGCCATTACAGTTTGGCATCTCTTCATGTCAGCAGCTGCTCAGCTCCTGATGATCTACTACCAGTCTGTCTATTTGAGGTTATTGAACAAACCTTCAGGCGAATATAAAAACCTCTTGTCATTAATGTTTATTTCTGTATCACAAAGGTCAGAGTGGATCGAAGTGCTTCCTGCAGCTGCTGCAGAGTAACTCAACCTTGCTGTTAGTGACTCACCTTACAGTTAGGACTCGACTTCTTGAAAACTCTGAGGAGTGTGGAAAGAGGAAGAAGGGGAGACAAAAAAGAAGACAAGAAACAATCATGTCAGTTGGTTTTATTCGTCTTGATCACCAAACAAGGAAAAAAAGAGAGCAGAATCAAACATTGTGACTGTTGACGTGTTTTCAACGTGTGTGACATCACAGAGGGAAAACCTCAGACTGGCATCGAGGGGCAGAGGAGTTGGTCTAAATAATCTGAGGAAATGTCTCAGTTTCAAACGAGGTCACTGTTTATTTCTACACAACAGGAAACTGGCGAGAGGGGAAGTGCTGCAAAGTCTATGTGTCCCGGGGTATTATGGGATGTCACTGGGCTTTCATGGGGACGGAGGTGGGTTCCCGTCCAGCCTGTGGCCAAATCTCTCACTTTCCAACTACAGACGCTTCCACACAACAATCATCTCATCATCAAAAAGACAACAAAGTATGACGACCATTTCTACTCTGCCTCTCCCATCAGGCATCTGGATAGTCACTTCCTCCAACAACAGACAAACAGGAAGTGGCAAATAAAGCAGTTAATCTGCCTCACATCTCTAAACTGAAGGTGAGGAGGAAGTTGAGGGTGAAGATATGAGCTGATGAAACAGACTGAGCGGCTGATGTGGTCAACATGTTTACATCCAGCTTTAAACTGAATAACAGGTTTTGGTGTCTCATTAACGGAAGCAGTGATTCTATCTGCAGCAGCGCGAACACACACACACACACACACACACACACACCTGATACATCCACGTCTGTGTGAACAGAAGCCTGCGCCATTTTGAAAAAACATTCAACTGTGGTTATTTTGGACTGATGTTATGGTCTTGGTGTGTATGTTCATTTTTTACATCATTATTCTTATTTTCACTGAAAACAAATTTAAACGACGGATTTATTTGTTTCGAACAATGATGCTAAGTTGACACACAATTAGCCTTTAACTTTAATTAGCCTTGTTTCCATGGTAACCATTCTACATCTTTTGCTCCAGGTTGTATTTTTTTCCAAACCCCACACAGACTGAACGGAAAACTGAAAAGTTGTTTGAAGGGAGTCGGTTAGAAATTTACAGAAACGCATCACCAACCAGCTGACGGAAGCTTTTTAAGATGTCTGATGCAGGAAAACCACGAGGACAAACGTGCCGTCTTCTCTGACGGGGACTGAGAGAACGGGCTCTTCGCTGCCTGTGCTCCAGTGTTTAGGAGGCAACAGTTTGTAGGTCAGAGTTGTTCTAGTAGAAGCCGAGTGCCAGGCCCGTAGACACCAACATCACCGGCTGATCACAAACTCCCAGAGACCACCAGTCAGCGTTCCATCCAAATGGATCGCTGGTCAGGCAGCAGGTCCGGCCTGGTGGCAGTTTGCCAGCCAGGTTGGCAGCCGGGCCAACTCGACCGGCTCAGCGCTCTGGCTGCAGCCATGCTGAACACGCTCCTCTCAACACTGACTGAATCGCAGCTCATCGTGATGTGTTCACAAACCACAGTTCAGGGGTCCGGTGGACGGACCTGACCTTAAGAACCCCTCAGCTCAAGAACAGGGGGAGGATTTGGTTTTGTTCTTTCAACTGTTCACTCTCACTTGAGGAAGACACTTTCATACCTTCACCTGGAAACCAGCTGGGACAGTCAGGACGACCACCACCTCTGACTGGGGTCACGACGCATGGACTTTTCATGTGTTCAGAATTTCTCATCGGTCAAAAGCAGAACAAATTTTTAAAATGAAATGACAATTATTAAACAAGAGTTTGTCATTTTAATTCAGAACCTCTGACAGAAGCATCTCTGCAGCTGCTCTACACTCCACTCGTCGTGCTGTTAGCGTACAGGATGCTCTATGAAGCAGCGTGAAGCCGAGGGAGCAGCGTCACTGCCGTCAGCAACAGATTAAAACACTTCTCGCAGCTGCTTCTCAAATATTTTTGGGGGCTGTTAGAACAATGTTCCACAGAGAAATGTTCCAGAGGAGAACCAGTTCCAAACGGTCTCAGCTAATCGATTCCTCTCACCCATGACAGTCAGACACTGTTAAACCGGAATGTGGCGCTGCTGTCATGACTGGAGAGTAAAACCAGAAATACGACAGTGGAAAAGCATCTTTTTTTGGTGAAAATGATCTGTGACTATTTTGACTGATACTGTGCTATGATTTGTGATGTTAGGATCACAATATTTGGATTAAAAAGATATTTGAACATTATCCTTGAGCACCTTTTGCGCTTTCCTGCGATTGGTAAGTTGCAGGGGGTCGAAATAGAATTTCTGATTAATTTACATTAAATCTGAAGTCACACTGGAGCAAATTTTCAATGACGAGCTCATGGAAACTGATTTTCTATGAATTCAGCTCGAGGTGGAAGTGTCAAACCTTCAGAAGGACCTGAGAGGAGTGAGGCCCAGAAGCTGTGGGATGAGCTCAACTTTAGTCTCAGGCTCATGGTGTTTGTATCAGATGCTGATGCCTGGGAGCAGAGGCCGCTGGCTGCATCAGATCCACCCACCGCACCCTCCCTGAGAGTGACGTGCTGTGGGAATAAAGCTTGACAACAGCCAGCAGCAACATGCTGAAAACGCTCGGCCGGCTGTTTCCTCACTTTTTCCCAGCACAATAAACAAGTCACAGTGGCGAGCAATCCACCTGCAGCAGGAAGGTCTGCAGGGATGGACCAGCGTCCCCCTGCGACCGCAACCTGCGTCACCCGCACCTGAAATGATGCTGCCACTTCAAGTCTGGACATGAACGGACGTGGTGGCGCTTCACATTCAGCCGAGCTGCTAATTAAAGGCTGTTTTTTTTTTTCACAAATGAATCCTTCTTTATATTTTCAGCCCTCAGGCCATCTGAGCAGGGGAGGCTTTTATTGTCCCGTAACCAGAATGCGGTTCCACAAAATGCCCCTGAGGGCGGCTACCAGGAAAAACAAACACTAGAACCTGAAAGTTCTTAAAGATGTCGGCCAATGTATTCTGCACATCCCTAAGTTTAGACTGTTAAAAAAAAAACATTAACATCTCTGAAAATACAGATAATTGGTGTGCCCTCGTTGTCCATGTCACGCCAGCTGAAAGTTGATGTTCCATTTTGCTCTTCTGCTTTGCTGACATAGTTGATATCTTGAGAAATTAAACATCTTGAAGCTGAATTTAGAAAAGATAGATTCATGTGGTTGAAACCTGTTTCTCTGGTGCTGTCAGAGCTCCAGGCAGAGCGGATGAACGTAGCCTCTCCATGGTTTACACACACGAGGGGCCTGCAGGCTTCAGTAAACTTTTGCAGGGAACAAGCGCTAACAGGTACAGCATGAGCTCACGCTCCCGTCCAGCTGGAGTCCCGGGGTGTCCCACACCAGATAGAAACGCTCAGCAATCATAACTCACACAGAAACTTCCACTCAACCGTTTCCACGCTCAGGTCAAATCAGCTATTTATGAAGCTCACACCTGATCCTCTCAACACTCATCTGGTCATCTGTCTGTCTCCCCGCATCATCAAACACCAGCCAGCACCTCTGATCCACTTTGACTTGAAGTGGAAACAAAAATGGTGACAGAGGAAACTACGACACCCCCTCCAAAAAACATCAACTCAGAAAATTCCACTTCCTCCCAACAGGGTCTTATTTTGGAGGTGTTGCCCATCCTTCCTTCCTGATCAGCACAGCACGTTTCTGTTTAAAGACCAGAGGCCATCAGGACCAGCAGGTGAGTAAATATCAAAGGTGAACCAGGAACTCCCTCAGCTTTCTCACCACCACCTCTTTCCCTTAAAATGGTGATTAGTGTGCATTTCTTAGGGTTCCACAAATTTAATTTGAGTTGATGGGGAAGAAAAATTGCTGAAAAAATGCTGATCGGCTCCTGAAAACCTTTCGGGGGGTAAAGTTTGATCTGAAGTAACTTCACGCTGTTCATCACACTCCCGTAACTCAATGATCTAGAAACACGCCGGTTGACCTCATCAGAAGGTGACGATGACAGTTTGTTGTTGTCGAGGTCGTACTGGTGATCTGGAGCACTTTAACTACAAAATATAAGAAATAATGCAGGGTCGAATTGAAAAATACACATTTAAAGGTTCAAGAGACAACAATTTTAAGAAAACAATTAGTTTAAGAAAAACAATACGACTGCATTTGAGAAAAGGAAGGGAGAAAGTCTAAATTTACCTACAGAGATATTCCTTTTTAATGGGGTTGAAAATGTTCATGATATTTGCATTGTAGCAAGTTAGCGCCTGCTAACAAACAACAGCAACAGCTCAAGTTAGCAACTTTAGCCTCTGACAGATTCATGTTATTGCTAGCATGTGACATCAGCACCAGACGTATGGTGACGAGATCCACCACTTTCCTCGTCCGTCTGTCTTGGCCAGGAGGTTGAAATGTGGGCCACTTCATCTTTAAAACTGAGAATATTAAATTTGTTTATTGTTTCACTATATTATTTCATACGATAATAGCATCCTGCAGCCGAACCTTGATGAGCGAACACGCCAGCGCAGGCCCTGGAAGTGAGGCAAACCTCTGTTGCAGCTACCTGTCGCCAACTCTGTCTCACACTGGTTCATCGACACATTTTACCAATCAGGTTTGACGTCTTTCCTACACCTTTAAGGAGAATCTTCATGACGACTTTCACTGGAAAGTCTGTTGACACGTGAAAATCACCAGAAATCCACCTGCAAATTAAGCGGTGGATCTTCATCTTGCAGCTGCTCACATCAGGAGCCGCCACATTCAGCGTTTCTCCAGAAGCCCTTCCTGACTCTCTTCCGCAGGGGCTTGCACGTCCCCGGTGGCAGGTGGAGGCAGCAATTAGGTACGGTAACATTAACCAAAAGAGGTTTTCTAAAGTGAATGTGAATCAGAGGTATACTTCCAATATGCAGGTACGAACAGAGCAAATGTTCTCGACTTCTAAGTATCGGGCAGCAGTGCGATATCAGGCTGTGAAAAGCAGCGTGAAAGGTTCCACGGCCGGTGGCTGATGTGTCAACAGGGCCAGCTGAAGCGTTACGCGGACGTCCCGTCGCCGCAGCACAAACACCCAAATACATAACAAGGAGACATCATCTCACGTCTAAGGCAAACATCAGCCACGTCCCACCCCACGTACTCGACAGAGGTCTCTCCGCCTGCTCGTCTCAGCTCACCCTGTTTCCTAACAGGAAGTGACATCTGGAATAAGACACCACAGCTGGACAGAGCCCTGACAGCCACTGGCTCGACTCACAGTTAGTGTCAGTGTCCACATCCGAGGCGGGAGGCCTGATCACGCATGTCAATCTGACAGCCAATTATATCTGTTCTTCAAAAAAAAAAAAACACAATAAAAAGGAACTATGTGAGAAGCTGCTGAATCTGCAACACAGGCAGTAAACAAAGAGCAAATCTGAGGAATAAATGTTGAGAAATGAATAAATGTTTATCTCTAAAGCAAACAAAACATGCCTCAGATTAAAGATGAGGTTCAAGGACATTAATCTCACCGTAGGGAATCCAGCAGGAAACTTGACAGCACACAACATAAACAGCTGCGCACATCTGTCAGCAGACGGGAAGTAAAGTCCCTCATTACTGTACTAATAGAAGGTTTTTTTTTCCAGGTATCTGTACATTACTTGACTATTGCTTTTTCTTCCAACTTTTGACTCCCCACATTCTAACACACACATCTTAGCTTTCTACTCCTTAAATCTTACAAACAAACAAAACAAAAACAGGCTCGCAACTTTAGTTGCGATGCATGACACACAAAACTGACATGGAAAACCTAACACAGCAGACGTAGGAGGCCTGAAGGTTTGACCACATGCATGTCTGCGCCTACAATAAGACAGCCAGCAGCTCATCTCTGCACCCTAAATATTGCACATATCTGAACGTTTGACTACGTTAACAAACCTGCACTTTACTTTAGTAAATCTGTTGATTCAGAACTTCTACTTTTACGAGGAATGGGACATCCAATCAGGAGTATCGGAGCTGGGTCGTGACGCTGACATTAGCCTCAGTTGTGGTACCCGGCCGAGGGTTTCGAGCCAGCTTCCAACAGCAGCAGCAGCACGACAAATTCCACCGATTTGTTGCAAACTTGCTTTGGAATACATTTCAAACAAATGCATTAAATGCTAAGATTTTTCTGTATTGAAAACTACGACTACATCCTGAGACCTCGTGATGTCATCTGATCAATAATGACGACAACAATAATAGAGATAATCAGGAAAAGGGAGTCCTGGCTGTTTGAACTGGAGCAGAACTGAGACGATGTGGAGCGTCACATCTTTCAGGTCTCGTTTGTTTATCCAAGTATCAGTATTAGTACTTGAGAAATGCATGCGTGTACATTTGCCACCTCTGACTGTCGGATTATAAAACAGAGTCTGTGGTCAGCAAACAGGATTAAGGCTGATCTGGATTCAAAATTAAGACAACAACAAGGGGAAGGGTGGAGCAGATACCAGAGTGCTAAATCCAGTGTAAACACACCAGGTTCCCCCCTGAGGTCAGAATGAGGCAAATAATGAGTTCACGTTCACTCGGACAACTTCCGCCCCCTGCTCACCGTCAACCCCTCAAACAAACCTCTTTCTCCAGACTATCACCTCTCCATCTTCAGACTCCTCCAGAGCTAATTAGCATAACCCCGCAGTAGCCACATATTAGCCTGAATTAGCAGCAGGCTAATCTCGACTGCAGCAAACTTCATTCGGAATCGTCTCAACTCCACACTTTTCCTGACCCGCTCTACGATCCGTTATCTTCCGTGCAACCCTTCACGCTTCCTCTTGCATGGTTCTCTGGCCTCCTGCAGCCGAACCAGCGCTGTAATTCAATTAAATATCACGTTTAACTACAGATCTTGGGGGCTGATAACGCCCACTACAGCCGTATTTTGTTGGAAACCCACCGTGGGAATTCCTACCCACTGAAACGTGTTTGACATTAAAAAAGAACTGCAGTTGCGTGTGAGGCGTGCAGACTGTTTATAATTAGCACCGAAACTAGGATGGAAAATGTTCGGATGATCATTAAAATGATGCATTTTTAAAAAGGGAGAAAATAGGAGGTATTTCCGAGCGGAGGCTGAACACCGTCCTGTCCGCTGCTAGCTAACCCCACCCTGCTGTGCTAACTCTGCCTCCCACGAACGAGGTCATCGTCTTTAAAGCATAAACGCGTATCTCCGCGACGTACGGTGCTTTATTTGTCGGAGGTTCTGAATAAGGGAGGCCAATGCAGCCCGCAGAGGCTGGAGGAGAAGCACCCCCGCCCGGGCCAACAGCGGCGCGGCTAACGTTAGCAAAGTGCGTGATGCTAACTAGCTGCTAGCTGCTGTAGCCTAACCGTCCTACCTGGTGCCCGCCTTGTCCCCCATCTCCTCGGCAGGCGGACTGCAGGAAGGTCCCGACAAAGTGAGCCCGGAATCGGTGTTGTCGTTGCTTTAGAGAATGAATTTCTTCCAGCGGATCCGTTCACCCGTCCATCCACATCGGCGCACCGCTAACTGGTTAGTATGCTAATTTAATTTAGCGCCGCCTCGGCTCCTCTGGCTTCCGCAAAGGCAGGCTTCTGTGTGTGTGTGTTTGTGTGTGTGTGTGTGTGTGTGTGTGTGTGTGTGTGTGTTTTCGTGCAGTGGCTGCAGATCACGTTGCGCTACGCAGAGTCTCCGGCAACATGACAACATTCATGTTAAAAAGACCTAAAGGTGATTCATCGTTAAAAGAAGAATGACTCACTGGATGGGACATGTGAGGTTCACTATCATCAAATGTCACGTTTTCATGTTTTCTCTCTCTCTCTCTCTCTCTCTCTCTCTCTCTCTCTCTCTCTCTCTCTCTCTCTCTCTCTCACACACACACACACACACACACTCCTCCCAAAACATCCTTCTAAAGGTTCACAGTGATCAAATATTTATCATACATCGAGTTAAACCGCCGTCCGACAGTTGGCTATGAATGTGTGAGGAACATTAGGGATTCATGATAAGTGACCTTCTTGTATTTTTGTATTCGGGGTTCGAGTGCGCTTTCCCGTCATCAGTCAATTTTCTCCAACGTCCCTCAACGCATCAAAAATAAACCCCAGAACTCCACGTCAGTTCATTTTATCTAAAGGTAACAGCGAGTGATACGTCATCAACGTGTTATGACCGAAGCCCACATGGACTAAAACAGTAATAATATCCAGTCGCTGGTGAAGTCCATGGCTTCAAAACACCTCTGGATTCATTTGCTCTTTCAAAAACAGGCCTGGAAATGACTTTCAAATTCCGTGACATTCCCGGGTTGCTGTTAGTGTGAACACAGGAGTCCTGAAATTCCAACCACCCTCACCAACTTTTAATGAAAGGCTTCTTTTTTTTAACATTACAGACTAATAAAATGTTACTTTCGGGTCTTTAAGTGTTGAATTTATATTTAAATTTATAACATGGAAATTTATTGGTATCAATGTGTTTTGCACATTTTAACCACTGAATGTCCGTGTTATAAATCTGGTTACACGTGAAAATAAAAGTGGCATCCATGTCAAAATTGACCTGCGTTTCTTTAATTAATATGAATTGTATGATTTGACTCAAACATGTTCAGTCTGTTTTACTGAATGCAGCAAAAGGAAAATATTTCTGCTCATTTTAAAATTGTGTCATCAACTGAGAAGCAAAATCGAGCGGCGCCTTTATCTTAAATCTACACTACACAACTTTTGTCTCCCTTTGAAATCCAGCAGGCGGCTAAATTGAGACAGAATCCAGCGCCACGGCAAAAACTTTGTCATTCGTGCCACCAGCACGGAGGGAACTTGTGATTATTCATCCAAAGAAATGAGTGAATAAAGTCACGACTGGAAAGACACAAGTGTCAAAAGGGATTTCAGAGTAGGATGGAACAGAAAACTCAAAATAAATGTGGTGACAAATGATGGCGTTTATTTTGAGTTACACAGCAGGGAAAACAGCTTGGTAATAAAAACACAACTGAACATGAAGGGTGGACCAAACCAACATTCATATCTTTGTGAGGACCCTCAGGTCAAGGTTCTGTTTGTCCACAAATGTCCTCTCCAGGATAGCTTTGCATTTTATTTTGAAAGTATTTGTTTCCTCCCATTCATTTCATTTTCACTCGTCTTCCTTTGCTGTTAAATCCGGACAGTGTAGGAGTCTGAGTGGGTGACGTATCGGACCCAGCGTTGCAACGGGCCGGGCTGGATGGGCGACAGGCGGAGGAAGCGGATCTGCAGGCCCGTGGCGGTGAACTTCGGCAGCTCGAAGCTCAGACCGACAGGACCAACCTCCAACATGGAGGCAGAGCTGAGGCCCGTCACCTCCAGCTGAAAATACCAACAAGTGAAACATTCAAGCCGCTGCTGTGACGCTAAATTTGTTCCGTAATTTTGAAATTTTGACTTAATTTCTTGCTGATTTTGTTTTCTGCTAACAGAGACAGGAGTGAAAAAGCAGAAACACAAAAGACGAGAATCAAACTGAAGCTACAAACTAAGTCACATCCGCCAGTCAAGAATCTACAGAACATTTCATGAACGTACGTAACGTGAAATTAAGTGTTTTTATGGCGATGGCAGGAAGGAAGAAGGAAAGACGCCACGACACTCATGAGAATAAAAAAGTCCAGGACATCTGAAAAGTTACATTGTCAGGATCAATAACAGAACGAGGAACTCAGGCATCTGCAGTGATACAATCACTCATCTGATAATGGCGTCGACAAAACAAAAATCATCTAAACTCACTCTTGAAAATCTATCAAACTCTTCTTTCCTTCAAACACTTCATGGTTCCAGCGTCTCTGCTTGGAGTAGCAGAGTCGTCCCAGGCTGAATATTGTAGGAAAAAAACTGCAAATGAATTTAAAGCGACTCTGCAGTTTTTAGCGAAAGACTCTTTCTTCCCGCCCACTGCAATTCACTGTGCTAAGCTAACTAGCATGTGTTCCAGCGCCCCAGAGAGAAGGGTCTCTGTCCTCTTGTTTGACTCTGGGGTCCAAGGACGAGACTTTCACTGAAAGTTGTTTTTGAGATCTTCTTAAAGAGGTCTGTTTGGGTTGTGGAGAAGTCGGACAGGCGTTCTGTGTGTGTGTGTGTGTCTGTGTCTGTGTGTGTGTGTGTGTGGTCACCTTGAACAGAGCCGAGAGCTGTGTTCCGCCGGGGAAGCGGGGTATCTGCCAGACGACGGCTCGGCTCTGTGGCCTGAACTCAGCGCTCTGATCAGGGCTGCTGAGCTCCTGCGACAAACTGAAGAGACAAAAGACAACAGATGACTTGTGCTGCTCCGCTGACAGCCTCCAGACCATCATGTCACACGCCGCCACCTCTGCAGAGGATCATCAACAACACAAGACAAGTCTGAAGGGGTCAGGGGTCAGCGGGCTGTTAGACTGATGAACTGTAGGTGAAGCGGTCAGGCAGAAAAGCTCTCAGAGGTGATTTGATGGATAATCCTGCCGAGGGCTTTCAGCAGATTTAACATTTCTCTCATAGGAACGACAAGGAAGCGCTCAGTCATGATGGGATGTGAAGGACGCTGGTGATGGCGGTGCATAAAACTCTCAACCATTTTTTTCTCCAAAGCAAATATTTATGAGTTACTCTCCTTTAAATGTCTTGAATTTATGAAGGAATTTAATCTCCATTAATTTATCAGACTATTTTAATGGTGATTACTCTGCCAGATTAGATTTCCTTCGTGGGGTTCCTCAAGGAAGCTGCCTTGGGCCCCGTCATTTGATCTGGTCCACCAGCTGTTACTTAGAGTGTGTGAACCGCTCACATTAATTGTTGTTGTTTTGTTTTTGTTTTTTGTGTATTTGTCCCTAAATCATCTTTACTGAATGCTTTAGTTTCTATTTGACATTTGAGCGACGCTGGTTGCGTTCGCTGCACCTTCGCTTCGATGGCGTTGAATCAGGAGACTTCTTGTGACGAAACGTCCGATGACAGATGATGTGTGTTACATCATTAACATATTTCTGCATGAATAGCTTTAACACCTGACCGTTCATCAGAGTACCTGCAGATGAATCTCTCAAGCGTCACATGGCAGTTCAGCCACAGCTGGACTGAGAGTTCAACTGAAGTGTTGATGGGGAGTTGTGATGGTGCTCAGTTCCACCAACATTCTGCCACCAGGGTCATGCTGCTTTCACTTGAGATGGAAAATTAAATATAAATATCATCTTTTTTCTGTTTGGTGGTGCCACCAGGAGAGGAGTTACGTTTTTCTACATACATTTAAAGTAAAGGAGAGGAAAAATGGGCATGTTTGTGTTTCACCAGATTCATGTGGACGTGTGTGTGATTAATTCACATCTGGGATGAGTCAAACGTCTGTAAAAATATCAGGGCGGCCAGCCGTCACTGCCCCACATTTCCATGAGTTTACTAAACAAATCAGGGAAATTTTCCTCTCCTTCAACGACACCTGATGCGAGGTCAGGACTCCGGTCTCCCTCTGAACGCAGAGATGCTCACAAGTCTTTTCTTTCAGGTCCAAGTCAAGTCTCTCACTCTTTCCTGCCTTTCTCTGAATTTAGTAATTATGCTAATTCCTCCTACAGGAGCTAGCGCCTCTAAATAAAGACTGTTCACCAGTCTCCAAGCTTGAGTCAAGTCCCAGGTCACCTTGAGTGACTCAAGTCTCAGATTTGAGTCTCCATCTCTGTCCAAGCTTTTAAATGTGAATCTGTGCGTGTTTGCATCCACCCTCAGAATAAAATCCCATCAACCCTGTGAGCCCTGTTTTCAACGTTACCTCACAAGTTTACGTCAATGTCTTGTTATTGTCAGGTCTCGATTCCACTGTCTGGACCTTCAATCATTTGACATGATAAAGCTCACCAAAGCTCGGTCAACGAAACAACACAAGGAGGCCAGATTCAAATAAAAGCTGACGCTTGAGGTCGTCTTCAGGTTGGACTCGATTTCCAAAAGAAATATCAGCTGATTTGAATGGGAGCGTCTCACCTGACGGAGCCTTTAGGAACAGGGATGGTGGCAGAGACGTTGATCGCAGCGCTGCAGAAACAAAACAGTGACATCATCAGCTGTCAATCATGTCCATG
This sequence comes from Aulostomus chinensis, assembly GCF_037954235.1. Lineage (NCBI taxonomy): Eukaryota > Metazoa > Chordata > Actinopteri > Syngnathiformes > Aulostomidae > Aulostomus > Aulostomus chinensis. The sequence goes on along the minus strand of NC_141334.1, from coordinate 2,217,276 downwards.
GGGATCTACTAATCTTCAATATGTTATTAACACGGTGTTGCTTAGCACTCACTGACGCGGCACAGCCGGATTAAAACACTGATTAAGTGGGATTTTTATTGAATTGTGTCAGTCCTGACAGCCAAACGCCACTGAAAACACGAGCTCCTTGATGGAATAATGGTGACTGTCAGAATTTAGAGGGTTAACTAAGGTCAGAGGCCATACGTGGTCATTTGACATCAGCAAAGAAAGAACCGACCTCTGCGGCGGCAGGTCACAGCGGAGCTTCAGGTACATCAGCAGCCTGCAAGAAGCAATGAGTTAAAACTTGTGACCAGGTTCAACAGATCTGTGGTTATGACCTTCAACCTGAAACATTTTGTCCAACACACCCCAGTGTGTGTGTTTGTGTGTGTGTGTGTGTGTGTGTGTGTGTGTGTGTGTGTGTGTGTTATGGTGGGGGAGGGGGGGGTCCTGATGTCTCCCGCCCCATCAGTTTCCTTTCTTCCATCATGTCAATTCTCAACATGCAGAGACAAGAAACTAAACTCCACGACTGTTTGTAAAGGGGATGGATGACAGCTGTACCTCCCTCCGTTGTCTCGCTCAATGGTCGGGAAGAGACGGAAGGGAGGAGCTGACGGCAGCTCATCGGCCAGCTGGTACTGCATCACCGTTTGCTGCGACAGGAAGACGACAAAGAGAGCGATCAAGAGAAGAAAGACAGAATTAACAACCTCTTTTGAGATTCCGTCAGATAAAACTGAGCTGGAAGTCAGAGGGTCATATCTGAACCATCATGGCGCCGAACATTTAGGGCGTGTCCAGTCCATGAAAATGAGCTACAAGAATACTTCACCCTTTCAGTCATTGTTCACTCACCCTCTTTAGAACCCTAAACACTGCTGGAGATTCACAGGAAAAGGTGTTGCAGTAATTCACAAAAAATACTAAGTGAACAGTGACCTATTTGAAAAAAAGAAGTAAAAACTGTTCATTTAAAGAAATCCAAGTGCCTGAAACATGAGAGTAAGAAGACCGTGACTGAGTTGTTATTTCTGGGTGAACTATCCCTTTAAATGATGGCCTGAGTGGAAATACGCCATTTCTTTACTTAAGAATTTGTTTTGGAGAAATGACAGTGGGTGACAGATGGCGTGCTGAGTGGGTGGCAGCACCTCTCCCTGGCTAGGACACAGCCGCAGGATCCGGTGACTGTCGAACTCGTCCAGTCGGACAGCCTGATGGAAGCTGCACTCATCAACACGAACCGCTGCTCCATAACCTGAAGATGACACACACACACACACACTCATCCCCTCCCTCTTTCCATCTCATTCAGCCGTACGCTTAGTAATCAACAAACACCTTCTGTAGCGCAACCAAGGACCAGCTGGCTCAACTGAATGCGCCAGCTGGTCACACTTGGAGCTACAGAGAACAGACGCCGAACCAGAAACACTGGTTCGTTTATGGCTAAAATCAGACTGTTTGTGGATAATCTAGCATATGGCTGGAAAAAGAAGACAAGGATTAATCGACGTTGACAAGTATTGATGTTAACGTCATCATTCGTGGCTAGCTCCTGCATCACGCCCACACATCCACCTGAGTCACGTGACTGAGGAAAGCTGACTGCAGCTACAGTGTGTACAGTATACACACACACACAGATGCTGCCATTCAGCCAGTGGAGCTTTAAAAACCAGTAACTCTTCCTGCTGTTGATGAAAAAGGATATCAGCTTCATTTTTAAACTGTTAACTGTCATGACTGAAGCAGGCGATCCTTAAAGTAGTTGCTGATTTATTTAATAATTGGCAACTATTTGTGACTAAATCGTTGCAGACCTTTTTTCCTGTACACAACATGACAAAACGTAAATTTATGTTACATGTCATTTATTAGTATTTCTGCTAAAAGCTGGACTTATCTTACATTTATGAGTTAATGGCCCATAAGAGGCATGTGCTTTGCCTTTACTGTCCTGATGCTTCTAAAAGTTACCATCATTCTACAAAACAACGTACTACAACTATGAATACTACTACTCCCAATACACCTGTTTGTGAGTACTTTAAAGTGAAGTATTCTTTTTGAGGTTCCACTTGAACAGCCTCCATGAGAAGCCCTGAAACTTCACATCATGGGAAATATCAGCGTGCGCCAGCGTTCCAGTCAGGTCGACACTCACTGAACTCCTCACGTTGTTCCACAGGTAAATCGCTGCTGTCCCAGCGTTAAAATGATCGCCTGGAATAACTTTCACAATACATTTTCTGTGGAACATTTCTGGCTGATTTGCTGTCGCTGGAAAACAACAGCAGGAAATGAAATGTTGAAGGAAATGAAGTTGACGTGTTTTTAATAACGCTGACAGGATAACAACATGTCCTGCTGCGTATTCATCCAGCGGGCGACAGACATCATCGGAGGTGGCGTACGCACGCCGACATCAAACCCGAAGTCTCCTCTCCTCACTTTATTACGATGATTCACGACGACTTCAGTGCTGCTTTCTCCTCTTCATTTGTCAAGCCTGTCATGATTTCTTGGACAGCTTTTAAAGAAATGAAACAGTTTGAAAATACTAACGTATTCGTGTGGGTGAATCGCTGTAACGGCGGCCGTCCCTCACACCGATGGGAAGCGTCGTTCTTACCTCTTAAGTTCAACCCCTAGACTCTCCTCATCGATTGTCATAATAATATTAAACAAGAGGTAGAGGTGGAAACAAAGGGTCAAGGTTCTCCAGAAAACACAACACAGCTTTTTCTCAGCGCGGCCGTGCTGAAAATTAGGACAATGGCGTGAAGTGGCTGCTATACATAGAAACGTGCGCTGTTCACCGCCGTGTGTTTTGGCTTTTAGTTTGTGAGTCAGCATTGTTGCCACGAGTTGTCCTTCAGATGGCGTCATTTAAACTCAAGCTCCCATTCTGGTAATTATGATTATGAGGTAAATCTGATGAGCGGCAGACAAGAACTGATGGTTCAGTATCTTGTTTGAATTCAGCTGCAGGGTGTTAAGTCAAGCTGTGTGAGTGCTGCTTGTACGTCTATCTTTCTGAGGACCAGTGTTACGTCAAAGATGGGGGTGCGGGCTAAACTCACCTCGGAGCTGTGACTTGCCAATGCTGAACTCCTCATTCAGACCGATTCGCATCTCTGTTGGAAGACGACAGTGTTAGAACGTGTGTGTGTCCCTCCTGGGCCACCATGGTCCTGGTGCGGCTGGAGGTGGTGTTTGGGACATACAGTAACATGAACAGTGGCCGGATGTACTGCATCCATAAACAGTGAGTGAACCAAATTTGAGAGATGGCGCGGTGAATTCTCCAGATTTAAAAACACAAGTGATGTTGCAGCATGATGAGGGCATGAGAATGTGCTCACTGCTCGCTGCCAGGCGCTGGCGAATGTTTAACCAAACAGCGGAGAGCAGAGCCTGACAGGGGTTTTCACGACCGTACTATCTGTGGGGACCTGACCAAACATGAGGCTTGTACAGCTCGGTGATGATGTGAAGACAGGCCAGTGGGGGAGGAGGACCATAGTAGGCAATCAGGCCAAGGGTAAGTGTGCTCTAACTCAGCAGACGCAAGACGGCCGACAAACTCACCCGAGCAGCTCGGCATGTAGCACTTGACTCTGATCTCTCCCTGGACGTCCGCCTTCATCAAGACCCCCTGCAGCACAAACGCTCCTCGTCAGCAGAGAGAAACAGGATGCATTCAACTGGAGACGACTGAAGTCACTCACATTGGAGCCAACGACGACTGTCATCCTTTCAATAACGTCCACAAAAATCTCGCTCTTCCCTCCCTTAAAAAGAAACATGCAGAGAAACTCTTCGTCAGTTTGTAGCAGGAGGTCTTCAGTCTACATGCAGGACTTTTCTGTAGTCTTGTGTAAAATGTACTAGAATGAGGAAGTGTCCATCAGTGTTCACATTTTTCCTTCTTTGCCTCCTGACAGATATTCTATGAACGGAATAATATTTTTCACGCAGGTCTGAAAACGTCTCCTGTGAGAATATGCTGTCCCAGACTTGAGGAACATCCCGGTTGACAACAAATTCCAGGAATTCCAGAGTAGTTTGAAGCTTTTGTGCTGGATCGTCTCAATCCGAGGGTTGAATACCTGCTCTCTGCTGGACTGGATGGGTCTGGTGGCTGCAGAACTCGGTGCCACTTTACTTTGCTGGGTCTCGGCCCCGAACTGCAACATGAGAATAAACGAAGCAACAAACAGGTGATGCAGCATGGATGTTTGGTGCAGGGAGTTAACAAATAAAATCCTGAGGTTTTACCAGATGATTCACACACACTGAAAATCTTCAACCCAGGTGAGATATTCATGGCGCAGTGTCAACAAAACCACAGACCTTATTGCAGCAATAACCAGACATTCCACAATGCTAACTTTACGGGTCTCAAGACTCATTCCTGCACCACTCTAGTACCCGAACAAACCAGCGACCTCTGACCTCTGGTCTACTGGCGATCTTGGTAGTAACGTACCAAGCCAACATTGCTGAGGTCAAAGAGGCTGAAGGGTCTGGATGTGACGGCTTCAGTCTGGATGAAGTTCTTCAGGACGTCGGAGGATGTTGACTGTATGTAACCGTAGTCCTGACAGAGAGAGACATCAGCGGCTTTTATGCTGCAACCTCCAGAGCTGCAGCTGGTACACTGCATCTGTGGCAAGGCCTTTAACATCACTCAGTGGCGCTGATAACTTCAGCATCAAGATATTAACAGCTGTGGGATGACGGTTTTACCTGCAATGGTTTTTCCGGATTTAGCTGAGAAAAATGATGCTACCTAAGACAACTTTCATGTGGTCAAAGGCCCTGAGGGTTGAAACTCACCACAACCTCATCCAGCAGCTCGTAGATGAGGGCGAAGTTCATCTGCACCGACTTCTCTGACAGGCTGCCGCAGTAATCTTTAACAAGAGCAGTTAGCCTGTGAACACAGAAGCGCTCACTGACACGATGACAGATCACAAATGCAAAGAGGCACATTTACAAGATGACCTGGAGGAGCTCTCAACACTGGCGTGAGCAGAACAGCTGATTGTTCCAGTTTGAAGCAGACAGGAGTTGCGGACTGTTGGCATTCATACATTCTGAACAACAGTCCCAGGCGCCTCAGCAACCATCCCAACCCTCTGAAAACGGCTGGCAAAACTAAAAAAAAATGAAACACTGCCGCCATCGTGTGTGTAAAAATCTTGCTGGCATACCTACAGCTTGTTACCATGGTGATTCACTTTACCTGTAGAGGAAATCGATGACAGTGAAGGGGGAGGAGTCGGCTGTGGTTGTGGCAACCCAATAGAGACCTCCCTGCCTGACGTGAACAAAGTGAAGATGTTTGTGAATCTGCAGGAAAAAAATGGTACAAAAAGATAAAGCCTTTTATTTTTAAAATGTCTCTGAACAAAATCTGAAAATTAAAAAACTTAAATAACTGAAATGACACTTTACCCACACTCTCACCTTTGGGAAAAATTTAGATTCTTGTAAAGGACTGAAAGAGAAACATACTTAGAGAAAATGATGGCTATAAACTAAGTTACCATGACAACCGGAGGCTGGTCTCCTGTCAGCGCTGTGACTTTTTCATAAAATGTACCAACAGCGTCACTTCCTGCTTCCCCTCGGACTGGTGGTCAGGTTAAGAACTGTAGATGGAGACACTTGGAGGAAGTTCAGACTGACACTGACACCTTATCAGCAGGCACAAGCGTCCTATCAAAAGCAGTAAGAACCATCACGCGGTGAGGATACAGTCTTTGTAGATGAGCCTGTCGCCCTTCGAGGACAAGATGAAGATCTGAGAGATCATCCTGCAGAGACACAGAGACCACTCCGCTTTAGCCCACGTTTGTTAGGATAGTTCTGCTCAGATTGTTACTTAATGAAGGTCAAACCTCAGCTAATGAGGGGTAACTATGATCCAGCAGCTCCCCCTGCTGGTGATTGGGAAGCAGGGCTGCTATGCTTGACAGAGTCAGTGTCCATCAGTTATTTTAAAACACCAATAATATTCTGCTTCATTGTGCAGACCTCCTCCCCAGCCACTTCATTTTGAGACCACTTTAACTGAATAAACCACCTGCTGTCCTGTTACTGAGGTTTACTGACTTCACCTGACAATGGAAGCAGTTTTAGTTTGGATAATAGAATCAGCAACACGGACCCAAAGTCTTCATTGACTCTGTTTCAGCCACGATTGGAGATTAACAGGACAATAAACTCACAGATGGCCCCATTTAACCTCTTTCACTTAGAGCCCATCAATTACTATTTCAACTATTTACTTTCAAAAGAGAGATTGTTTATCTAGTCATTTTAAGAAGAACATATATTTAATAGACCTGTGCAATGTAGCGCACTTCCTACATTTATACCATTGTGAAAAATATACATATTCATGTAGGTCCATCCTTTTGTATCTTTTGTCTTTTTACTATTTTTCCCCTTCTATACCTCTTATGACTCCATTTATTCCTGTGTATTGAGCGGTGTTTCTATCTGGACGACTGAATTCCCAGTCTCGTAACTATGAAGAGTGACGTTGTCTTGTAACAGCACCAAAACCAAAATAAAGACATAAATCACATTTATAGAAGGAAGATTCACAGCTATTTTCAATCTATGGTCCGGGTGAAGTGGGGGGGAAATATGTAAAATGAGGAGTGTCTTATCCAGTGTTTATCTAGTTTAGTAAAATGTCTGGTATGGATTCAAGGAGTCAAATTATATGGAAGCTTTTGAGAAAACGCCTATTACTTACTAACTACATAAGACAAATACGCACATCTGCAATCAAAATAAATGTGGTGGATTCCATTCATCCTATTTTCCTACTACTAAGGACAAGCCAGCACGAGGGTGTTGACATTTACAATGTTACGTCATTCATTCAAACAGCACAGGTAAGATAAATCGTGTTGACAGCAAAGTGATGATCTGATTCTGAATCCGTCCGATACAGAAGCTGCTGAAAGGCCCTCGACTGCTGAGGAACCGACTTGTACATGAGTCCAAGCGTCATTAGCGTGCAGTTTTACTCACCTTTGGCAGGTGTGCGAGGAAACCTTCAGAGATTACTTCTAACCTCAAATAACCTCAACTATAAACTACATGGCATGACGAAGGGTATTTTTCTTATTTTATTTTAACGTCACAGTGGTCTGACTAACTCGGCTGGCGAGCATTAATAACCAGTTTAAATACGTCTGATAACTGCGACGCAGATATTTAATGATTAACACGCACATTTACACAGATAAAAAGAAGTCACACAATTAAACTTTTTACAATTAAATTGCAATAGCATTACACTTCGGCGTGTATGTGTTAGCAGTCCGCCAAGGTTCTGGATGTGAGCTGATGTTTACAAACTGGGTGGGAGGTTGGAGCTGCGCGTCACAGCGCCACCTGTTGTAGCGGCGGATAACGTGACATGTTTTTGGGAATTAAATCCCACAAACATGATGCCTCCCTTGGCGACTATAACGACTGCTTAGTAATATGAAGTTCTGGAAACATTCCAACATTTCTACTTGTTATAAAAGATATAAGTTTTACTTGTTATAGGGGGCACGAACGGTACTCGTGGTTAATACATCCAGACAGCAGGGGCCAGCACAACCGGAAATAGTTCATGTTTGACGTGAGGTCAGTCGGCAGCGCACCGTTGCGGCGGTCGAGCGAAGCCAAGCATGAAGTAAGTTTGCTATTATTAACAAATCATTACGATTTCCTCGTTACGGTTGAACTTTCATTCACTGTTCGATGTGCGTAATCCCTCTAGCTAGTGCTAAAGATGAGCTGATATTGTTAGAAGCTTGTTCATTTCGCCACCTTTCGAGAATATTGTTAAACCCTGCTTGAAAATAAATAAAAGAATCAGTCCCCCCCCCCCCCCCCCCCCCCGGTTTATTGAGCAGTCTAACAATACACACAGCAGAAATACAACCAGCTCTGATTAAGTGCGTGTGAGGGGAAAGTGGCCAAAATTAGCCCTCACCTGAGTGGAAGCTGGTGTGGCGGTTAGCGTCGTCTCGCACCGCTAAATGTTACATTGACAAAAGTGATATTCAATCTATTTTGCGGCCCGCGGCATTTTGGACCAAAGAATTCAAATAGAAATGACCACAAAAGTTGTTTACTTTCCAAGGAACGTAACAAGGACTCTTTTCATCTCGTCTGTCCTGTGTTGGACCCAAAATGGCGGCAGCGTTGTTGCCAAGCAGCATCAGAGTTTCCTCTTCGGTCTCTCCTCAGTAAACATGATTTATCGATGTAGACACGGTCTGTACATGTCAAGGGTTTATATTATGTGCATACTGGAAAAAAAACAGAGCTTTAGCTTGTTTGTTTGAATTAAAAAATAACGATTGTGAATTTGAAAAAGTACATCTTTCTGTTTTTGCAAAAACATTTGAAAACCTGAGTGAAACCTGGACCGGTATAAACAGATTTTTGATGGATCGCTGCGTTTCAGGTGTGAGAACCTGGGATGTTACACCGTCTCAAACTGCTCTGAATCCAGTACTTTTCTATTTATTCTCAGTCCGCTGACGAAGGTGAAGCTGATCAATGAGCTGAATGAGCGGGAGGCCAATCTTGGGGTGAATGAGTCCGTTTCCTGGCACACAGAGTATCGGGACAGCGCCTGGATATTTGTTGGTAAGAAATATGAACCAACCTGCTGGCGTTACCAATGCAGTCTGCGGTTTAGCTTTTCAACTATAATAAAGCACAGTGAGAAGTAACGAGGGGCTGCTTGTACCTCCTGCAGGCGGATTTCCCTACGAGCTGACTGAAGGTGACATCATCTGTGTTTTCTCTCAGTAAGTATGCTTCCTTGCTGTCTCCACTGTCCAGCGCCACCCTGCTGCATATATTCTCTCCGACCACGACAATGTAGTAACAACCTTGTATGCTGAAACTCCTGTCAGGTATGGGGAGATCGTCAACATCAACCTGGTGCGCGACAAGAAGACGGGGAAGTCGAAAGGGTTCTGCTTCATCTGCTACGAGGACCAGAGGAGCACCATCCTGGCAGTGGACAACTTCAACGGCATCAAGGTGACTCCTGTTGACTGCTGACCAAAGTGAATACGATACAAAGTCGATGAATGGACAAAAGTTGAGGTCAATATTTGTGATGCTTTGTCAGACATATCTGATCCAAACTCCGTCGTCCACAAATTGGCATCGTGATGCAATTTCAACGGAATCTGAATCCATTTATATCACATCTGAATCCACGTAGGACGCAGCCATCATCCACCCTGCTGTGCACACCTTCAGATGATGACACAGTGTCTAGTTGTTGAAGGAACTTAGGAACTTTCAGTCCACTGTCCTCAAAGCCAGACAATAACGCAGAGATCTTTCCCCAGGGAGGGGAGACCCTCGCTAGTTAGCTTAGCTTTGTTAGCTTTGTTATCATACCATTTTCCTTGTAAAATGGACCTGATCCTTTCCTCCTCCTTCCTCACATTCTCATCTCTGATGGTTGGATTCTGCTGGCAGATTAAAGGTCGGACACTTCGCGTGGATCACGTCAAAGACTACCGTCCTCCCAAAGACTCAGACGACATCGACGATGTCACCAAACAACTGAGGGAAGAGGGCTGTGCTCCCAAAGTCCCTGAGGTTCCCGCCTCCTCCTCCGAAGATGAGCAGTATGTCATCCCTTTGAAGAAGGCTAAGAAAGGTGAGGTCACTTCCTGGTGTCTTCACTTCCTGTTCATCTTTGCAGCTGACCTGGGTTCAGTTTAATCTGTTTTCAATCTACTCTATCGTAGATAAGAAAGAGAAGAAGAAGAAGAAGAAGAAAGAGAAGAAGAAGAAAAAGAAGGCAGAGAAAGAGAGAGGGAGCAGTGTGTCCAACTCCTCTTCCTCCTCGTCGACTCCTCCTCCTCCTGCTCCTGCTGTCAGAGTGAAACAGGAGAAGGTGGATGATGCATACATGTACGGCCAGAGGGAGAACGAGAGACTCCGGGGGGGTGAGGGGGATGAACGGAGGAGAAATTTAGAGAGGGAGGCCCAGAGAAAACAAGAGACATTACAGGATGAGAGAAGAAGAGAGATGGACAGAGAACGAGACAGTGAAAGAAGAAGAGAGACGGACAGAGAACAAGACGGCGAGAGAAGAAGAGAGACGGACAGAGAACGAGACAGTGACAGAAGAAGAGAGACGGACAGAGAACAAGATGGCGAGAGAAGAAGAGAGATGGACAGAGAACGAGACAGCGAGAGAAGAAGAGAGACGGAACGAGAACAAGATGAGGAAAGAAGAAGAGAGACGGACAGAGAACGAGACGGTGAGAGAAGAAAAGAGACGGACAGGGAACGAGAGGGTGAGAGAAGAAGAGAGACGGATAGAGAAAGAGAGGGTGAGAGAAGAAGAGAGACGGACAGAGAACGAGAGGGTGAGAGAAGAAGAGAGACGGACAGAGAACGAGAGGGTGAGAGAAGAAGAGAGACGGACAGAGAACGAGAGGGTGAGAAAAGAAGAGAGACGGACAGAGAACGAGACAGTGACCGAATTAGAGATACGGATCGTGAGCGAGATGCTGAAAGAAAAAGAGAGATGGACAGAGAGCGAGACATAGACAGGAGAAGAGAGACGGATCGAATTGGCGACAGAAGAAGAGAGACAGATCGAGAGCGAGACAGTGACAGGAGAAGAGGGACTGACAGGGACAGGCGCTGAGACAGTCTTGTGGACCACAGACCTGTGGTGTCCCAGTGAGGTTGTATCTTTACAGACTGAATGTTCTCATCTGTTACTCATCAGTAATAAATGTCTAATTGCAAGTTAACTTAATTTCTGATTAAAGAACGAGTTTCACTGTCAAACTCCAGCTTGGCACAAGTCCCGCCCACAAGACTCTTGCAACAGAACTGTGTTAAACCTGCAATAAGACGCCTTTATGATGACTTGTGAGGACTGGCGTTACTTAACGTCAGCGTTCTAAACCAGCAAAGTTGTGAATGTTTTTGTATTTTCGCTGTACAAAATTAAATGATTAAAGATGATCAAAGTTGTTGTGGATAAATTCATGGCTGGCTCTTGATGCGTCCTGGAGTCAAAGGAATGCAGAAGGGCAAAATGTCTTCTTGGCCTCAGTACACTTATTTGTGAGTACTTGAAAGGCAAAACAACAACAAACTAGTGAAGTATTGCTTTATGGAAGGTTCTGGCACTTCTTTAAAGCAACACACCAACTTTTTGGGAAGTCTGCTTATTGTCTGTCTTCCCTGGAGCCAAACAAGAAAGTGGAGACATTTCCCTCCTTTGTGCTGGATTAGCTGGACTGGGTGTTAACTAGTTTAGCTCAAACATCCTTCCATCCATGTTCCCCCTCTTCTCCTGTTGAGGGTGGAGCCTATCCCAGCAGCCTTCCCCCTGGACAGGTCACCAGTCCATGGCAGGGCCAACACATAGAGACAGACAACCATTGGCTCTCCCAGCCACGCCTACGGTCAATTTAGAGTCTGGATTAACCTGGTCCCTCTTGATGTCTTTGGACTGTGGAGGAAGCTGGAGTACCAGAGAGAACCCAGCAGGAACAGGGAGAACATGGAGACTCACCCAGAAAGACCCCGTGCTGCAGCCGGGGCTCCACCCACAACCTTCTTACTGGGGGGCCACCAGAAGTTCCACTGCTCCACCGGGCTGCCCTTGACCCAAACAACACTTCCTAAATAACCAAGGACAGGAGAATTCTTGTACTGTGGTCCAATTTTCCAAGACAAAGGAGGCGTAAACCCAGAGTTTTGAATCGATGTGATTTTATTAAATCAAACAAGACAACCAACTGATGAAACACAAAATACCATCAGAGAGAATTAAATCTTTTGGAACGAAACAGGTGTTGAAGTCGGCCCACATTTCTTTGGCTTCGTGTGTAGATGTTGAGGTGCGGCGGTTCACCTGTTGGCCAGAGAACCAGCCTAGAAAACTAACTGAGAAGCAGCGAACACAAATGTCAAAATTAGCACAATGAATAAATCTAGCAGTCTTTTTTTTTATTATTAAGAAAATATACTGCTTCATGTACAATATTTCAAAATGTTAATAGTGTTATTAGGTATTAGTCAGCAGACTGGAAAGCAGAAGTGATAGTCCCAAAAAAAGTGATGTTTCCTCCATTTGTTCACATATCAGCAATATGACTTGAGTGAAACTCGCCAGTTCACAGCTAGACGACACTAAAATGAAGAAAGACACCAACATATCCAAAACGTTTTCATCCTAACTTGTTAAATCAGTGACATCTTCTCACTAGCTAACAATGAAGATCTTGGCTAGGATACAGTACATTAGCTTGACTTTTTATGTTTGTTTTTTGTATTAGCAAATTCAAAACAGTACAATCTGTGTTCAAGAACATTTCTTAGCACCAGTTAATCCAGTGGCTAGCACAACGTCCCAGATCTCCACGGAATAATTCGCTTTTTCAACAAACAAATCAGATGAACCCACTTCTTGTTCGCTACTGCATCCTTATTAGCATCTCAGCTAAGATGCATTAGCGTACGAGATAGAAAGTTAGCATCTAACTGACAAGCTAGTTGCAGAGACTGCAGCTTAAAAACACATTTATTAGCTTGCTAATTAAGGTTAGCTGAATTTCTGACAGTTTGTTTTTTGAGTAACCGTTGTGGTAATATTCCAGATTAGATCTGACTAACAAGAAATGGTTCATCTTTTGTAACTGGTCTGTTAAGGCTTTTAATTGTAGCTTTAATCCCCCCCCCCCCACTTAATTAAATGAATTAACTGGCTAGCCTCTGTTGGCATCACTTCATAATTAATCTTTTAAAATCATTGTACTTAAAGATCTTACTTTTACCATAGATTAACATTTTTGCGCGAAAGGTGTGATTAGTGATGTAAAAGTCAATCCAAAAGCGGTTTATATTTCTTTTATTCAACTAAATACACGTAGCTTTGAAAACATTTTATCAACAGTTTCGGGAGTCCTGTAGACTTGACGACCCGCTGGCTGCTGGTCATCACAGCCCGTGGAAAGCCAACACCTCTGGTCACAATCAAGTACGGTCCCATTGCGGTTCCAGAGGCTGATGCCTCTTTGCCAACAATCAGATTTATTTATCTTCATCGTGTTTTTCTGAAAGAATGAACGGAGGAAACAGCGCCGGGGTCTGAGGGGTTTGTGGTTTGGTTACAGACGTGTCAGCGATCAGAGGTATCTGGTGAAGCTGGGTTCTTCCTGGACAGGTACTACAAAACACTTGAAGGAATTTTTCGGAGGCATGTTTCTTACCCACAGTAAGTTCGTCCGTCGCGTCACGTTAAACAAGCAAACAGCGATTCGTGTTTGTTTAAATATATTTCATAATCACTTCTGCAAAAGAGGAGAGTTTCCCTGGCAGGTTTTCAGTGCAAAACCTAAAGACAAACAAGCTCATCAGCACCAAGACTCCTCCGAGAGAATCCAACAGGAAGAGGAGAAGGTAGAAAAGATAAGGCGCTGGCGGCTAAACAGACTGCAGGAGAAGCATCAGAGGATTATTCCCCCATTTTTCTGCTTTTATCTGAGATTAAACAAAGTCTGAGGATTAACTGGATTCCACCATTGAGCTGGTTCCCACAGAGGTCAAACACTGACCCGCTAACATGAGAGATAAGTCAGAACAGCACAGTCAGATTCTCTGCAGGATTCACACCTACGACCTCCAGTCAGCCCAGCCCGTTAGAGCCGGTTCACAATATTCTGCAGCATGGGGACTTGAGCCATGCTGAATCAGGGCTTTCAGAGACATTTTCTTTCAGTTTATTCATTTATTATTTACGAAGTAATGCTTTTATTATTTAAAAGCGCAGCTCGTGACAATGACACGTCGGCTCATTTCAAATCACAACAACCTTGGTTAGACGCCGGATTAAAAACCCCCAGAAAACGTTTCATCAGTGTGAAGACGGCAAGTGAAGACAAACGTCCACAGTCAGTTGTGTTGTACCATTAAACTCTATTCCTGTCATTATTGAGGCTTTCTGAATGAAGCCAATTTATAACCAAACAACCCCCTGCACCTGCCTGCGGGTCGGCGCTCTTTATCGCCGACAAGGAAGCCACACGTGTTAAAACCTGAAATCAAACTATGTTTAAGGTCCAAATAACCAGCCTCTAGTGGTCAGGAAAGGAACTACTACACTAGGAAGTAGACGCTTGGACGTCCAGGAGACCAGTGAGCAGAAGTTCTTCTGGAATGCTGACAACAAGCTGTGGCACAAAAGTTAGTGCGAAATTCCCTCGAAACCCTTTGGTCGGTCCTGCATGAGTGTTAACCACCCATCTACCTCTAGACAGGTGCCAAAAATCAGGTCATTTTACACCAAAATCCCTCTCTATCCCTGTAAAAACTCCTCTGGCACTCAGGGCCGTTCACTAACTCCCTGAATCCCCAAATGGTTTTCTCCTTAAATGTACATGGTGAAAGGAGCAGGTAATCAGCGGTTGGTGGCCTGATGGGAGCGTGACACATCTCTGGCCGTTGTACCATCATGGCCTCTATTTAGTCTGATAATGTTCTGGAATGCACGTACGGTGCGAGTGGCTGATGAAAATGCCAATCAAAATCTGGATGAAGTCCCTCCTTCACTTCCTGTGTCTATATAAAGGAAACAATTAGCACTTGGCCCCGATCGTCATGGGGTCTTCGGCGTCCCTGAACGTGAACACAGACACGTCCCGTATGACACGGAACCCTGCTGCCACCAGGATGAATGCCACCACCATGGAGCACTTGAACCAAAGAGACCTGGGTCGCGAGCCTGCTGACAGACGGAAATGGACCTAGTCAGAATATTGTGAACACACTGACCAGCTGACAGGAAGTGATGTGAACCTGACAGAGGCTTGTCTGTTTGTGTGGTACAGAGATGTCATGTTTCCTCAGAGAAGAGTCGACCCAGACCAGCTCGCTCTCTGTTTGGGCGGCGGGCTCCGCCCCGGATCGCCTTGTGGACCCGTTTTCCATAAGAAGGAAAGTAGAGATGAGGTTCTCTTTCTTGATGCTACTTTCACCATCACAACGGAAAGATGTCTTGTCCCATCATGCAGTATCAAACAGACGTCACATGGTGACAAGTCGGCCTGCTGCCACCACTGTCCAGGGGATCCAGAGGTCGCCTCGCCCCTCAAAAACGCCTCCAGCTACAGGACACTGCAGGATGTTAGCAGGTGCAATGAGAACATCCCACTCGCTCTTAAACAGCCCTGCTCCATCATTGTGTCCATCCATCACGCCACACCTTCAGCACATGGAGATGGTGACGTTGATCCCCAGGTTGCCATTGTCAGCAAAGAGATGGGCAATGGAGGTGTCGAACACCAGGCAGTCACTGTTCATGATAGCAGCTGCCACCCCGTCGTGGATGGAGCGCGGCGTGGCCTCCCAGGTGAGGCGGCGGCGATTGCCATTGAGCTCGAGGCGGTAGGCAAAGTTCTCAGCCTGCTTGCGTGTGCCGATAAGCAGCACAACTGCGAAGAACTGCTGGTGGCCCTCGTACTTCTCCTGCTTCTCCAGGACCAGCATGAAGTGGTGGCTGAAGCACGACTGCATCATCACCCAGTCAACGGCGCCGGGCAGGTTGATGTCCGTCGCCAGGAAGACGATGTCTTCACCCTGCAGACCGAGAAACGTGATTGTCATTTCCTTTTCTGAACACCTTCATATTTATTTTGTTGAACAGCAGTTTAAAAATCTATCGTGACGGTGGCGAGTAGACGGATCCATACTCAAGTCAAAGTTCAGAACTGTTGTTTTGGTTCAGTTCTGGTTCTGACCTGCAGTGTTGTGATGGACTTGTGGGCGTGCATCAGGTGGGGCATAACGGCGTCCAGCGAGCCGTGCCACTTGCAGGTGGCACCGGGGCACGGGCAGGTGTACGGCCTGAATTCACACACCTCTTCATGGTCGGGCTTCTCGCTGTGGTGAAGAGACAGCAGGCAGCCGGTCGACGAGTACTGCAGGGCACAGAGCAGCACGTTAGAGGAACCTCCCAACTGAACCAAGATAAACAGTCAAAAGTTTTAAAACCTACGAAATATTTAAAGATCAACACATTTGCATTTGGCATCATGAACATGAAAGAACAAGATGTACAGACGTAGCACGCCAGTTTGGGAGGAAATACGCTGACTGTCCATTTTTTCTTGGTACATTTTGACATGAAAAGAAGTCAGACTTTGCAATCTTTGAGTCTGAGACCAACCCGTTGACATTTGTGCACTGTGGAAGGAAGTACACAGCAGGACTGTCAAAGAATACTTCACATTCAAATACATAAAATAAAGGGAATATTACATAAGAAATGTATATTCTAATATATCATTTACATAATATATAAAGTAAAAGTCTATCTCATAAGTTCTCCGAAGACTTTGGGCCTTTAACACGCTTCCGGTCATCAAATAGACTTTTCCTCAAAATGGTTTTTGCCTGCATTAATTTCACCAGAGTTGCGCGTAACATTTGTTGTGAAATAATTCAAAATTGAGAGACTTGGGAATTTTACACTCAAGACACACAGCTGGAACTATTTTCCCGACTGAGAGCATTGATTTGACGCAGGACCTCCTGCAGCTCCGTTTGGACTTTGGTCAACAAAAGCATAAGCTGACTCCCGCTAACAACCGTGGCCATTCACAAGATCTATTTGATGCTAACATTTCCCATCCACTAGCGTTCATTATGCTAAGCTTCCTAGCAGCTCCCTCAGGGAAGGGTCTATCTTCTTGTCTGACACTGGGGATGATAAAGTTGCCCCGCTCCATTAAAACTTTATCAAATTCAGCTCTGTGGGGCGGGACAGTCAGAGGTAACGCGTGCCTCTCTCTGGGCTGAATGTGCTAAAACTGCAGCTCATTCGGTTCCACAGCTGAGCAGGATCTGTTGTTAACAGGGACAACTGAACGCAATCAGAACACCTGAAAGACAAGAAGAGGAAACAAAACACGAAGTCGAGTCAAGCCAGCGAGATCTCAGCCCACAGACATAACGAACGTAACGGAATTCACAGTCCATGTTTTAGAATAAAGAGTCGCTGCTCTACTGTTTATAATCGCAGGAGTATTAGAGCTGATACAAACTGATCAGCTGATAAAATCCTGCTGCCTGCAGCCAACAGAGCAAACATCCTGCATATTAATATCCTGATGGCAACGAGGTGGGATAAATATAGACTGAATATTCAGAGTACAAACGCCGCAGATTCCTTTCATTTTCAGAGAAACTGAAGGTCACAATGACAGCTCCCTCCCCCTTTTATCAACAGGGCGGGGGTGGAGGTGGAGGTAGGGGGGCATGTGGATGTGGAGGTTGAGGTGGGGGTGGTGGTAGTACTGATGAGGATAAAAACAGGAAGACACAGGCTGGCTGCGTATTTAGTAATGCTGTTTGAACATCGCAGGGCGCGAATTGCTGCACTCAGAGATCATCCATAAACATGAGGCTGAGACGAGGAGCGAACCACAGCAACGCCAGCGGGGGGATTCAAGATGATGACGACTAACTTAGGACTACAACGGAGCAGTGCAGGAATGAGTCCTAAAACCCTGAAATAAGTGAGTGAGTTTTTGGTAAAATGCCTGAACACTATCTGTGGTTAACATGAGCTCGAGATATTTTCAACATTTTGTTTAAAACATGAAATACATCAATAAATACCACACGTTTAGAAGTGTTCATATGTCTTAAAGATCAGCTGTGGTGGTGTAAAAGTCATGTGACCACGGTGCGTTTCCGTCATAGGTTCACGTTAGGTTGGCTGATCAAGTCTCCTCAACTTTGTTCACCACAGAGCGGATTTTCTAATTAAATCACCCACAATCACATGGGACAATCCCATTGGCTGCTGGCAGAGGAACCAGTAGATGACCACTTCCTGTTGGACGACAAAAACGTCATCCGCGCAGCACAGCGACCTTTTCTGCCTGTGACTTGATTGCCCATTTGATGTCAAACTCCAGCTGAAGATGAAACTAAAATACCGACACGTCTCTCAAAAACATTTTTCGCCATCGGTCCAAAACCCAGAAATACACATCGATGATGCATTTCCCAAACAGCCTGAGCGCCAGCTATTCATCTACATACAACCGCACACGCGTGAAGAAGAGTTCGAAAAGACCCGATCACCAACGTTCTATCTGCTCAGACATTTCTGCTTCATCATCATAGAGTCTGACAGGAGATGCTAACATCTGTAATTCAGCTGCAGTGGCGAGATTTGTTTAGAAAGTGGAGGCTGCTAACACAACACACATCAGGCCTCATGAAGTCATTTTCAAACACTGATCTTAAACTCGGTGAACTCGAGTCATAAACTCGACTACAATCTTGCGGTGGGCGAGTTCCTGTACTGACAAGCAGGAGGAGCAGAAGTGATGAGAGAACGAACATGGAGGCAGCGCGGCAAGGGGCCCAACAGGAGTTGAGAGTTTGTCTGATTAAATATTCATCGGCTCTGCAGGTCAGATCGTAACTGCAGCTTCCAGGAAAGGGCAGCGCGCCTGGAACACAAGACGTTTAATGTTTCCCTCATCAAAACTGCTGCTTGTATCACTCCTCCAAAAAGAAAGACACGCAAAAAGAAAATTCCAAATGTTCCCGGCTAGAACTTCTTGAGCCTCCGTCTTGAGTCTTGTTGAATGGTGAACTTTAATTCAACAGAGGCGTAACAACACTCTGATCTGAATATCCCTCCCATGACCAACGATAAACGTGACTGACGCAAAATACAAAGATGGCATCCATGTCAGAGTCTGCCATCTTTGGTGCACATCGATTTTGAGCTGAGGTTCTGCTGGCGCCCCCTAGAGGGTGCTGTGTTGACTAAAAAAAACAACATATGGGTAAGAGGAAACAATAAAGAGGTGAGCAAGAGGTTTCCAGAATCAACATGTTTTCATGTTAAATTTTCTTTGTGTGAAACTTCTGTTGTCAATGGTGCTACACCAATCCCTCATCTCACCTCCCTCCAGCAGGTTAACACTCCTTCAACCTGTCTGCTGTCCTCCAGGACTCACCTGGCTGCCTGGCAGGGGTTTGGTACGGCCAACAGGTCGGCTGTCCCTGACCTCTGACCCCAGCTGCTGCTGCTGTTGTCCAGTGTTAGCAGTTAGCCCTGTGGTGCTAGTTGAAGTGACTCCATGGCGGCTATGCCAGCCCAGCAGGCAGCGCCACTGAGCCAACTCCCTGAGGAGAGGCAGGCAGGAGGCCGGACACAGCATGGAACACACAACTGATGCACACCCGCACACACATAAACAAACACACAAAACACACACACACACACACACAGCTCAATTATTCTCAGTGGGTTTAAGGGTGTTTCCAGACCTCTAGTTCCTGAACCGATCAAATATTGATAGATTAAAGGCCCCTGATACTCATTAACATCATGATGCTAGGGTGGGCCGTGCCGAGGAGCCCAGCACCAGCACTGAACTGCCTCCACCTCATTAGCTCTCTGCTAACAAATGCAAATCAGTAATTCTGTTGTGTAAAATAAACAAGTCATGTTGGGTCGTGTGACTCAGAACGTGCATCTGCTGTGTCTCACCTGCTTCTTTCACATGCAAGTCCATGTGAAAAAAAATCTTTTTTTTTCTGCTGCAGTTCATCACATGACACATGAGGGGAGAGCAAAGAAAAAAGCCAAAAATGCATTTTCATTGGATGCAAAAGTTGTACAAAACCCTGAGTAGGGCTGAGCGATTAATAATTGAAAAAACATTCACACATTTCGTGGTTTTATCTCCCGATCTGGACGGTTCACCCTCTCCTATTCTATTCAGTAACTCAGGAAAGCAGACCGACTGCTAACGATCCCGAATCTATGAGTAGGGACGATCGATCACCACAAGCTGTATGTTTCACATGGAAAGAATTTGTTCTGGTGCTGATCCCGTCTGGTGCCTGGCGGTTTTATGCCTGTCACTGCAACCTTTAACCACCAAAACCCTCTCAGTTTATCTTCCAGTCCCAGTGGACTTCTACTGCTAGGAAACAACTCTCTCCTCTGGTCTAGGCACCTGGGCTGACTATCAGAAAAAAGAAAAAGTTGTTTTACATCTCAAAGACATCTTTCCATCTGCTGAGTTTTTATTTTGTCACTTTTCTCCTTCTGATACAAATATTTGCCTGCTTCACTTCCCTAAAATTGTCAAACGCGGACGTC
This sequence comes from Aulostomus chinensis, assembly GCF_037954235.1. Classification (NCBI taxonomy): domain Eukaryota; kingdom Metazoa; phylum Chordata; class Actinopteri; order Syngnathiformes; family Aulostomidae; genus Aulostomus; species Aulostomus chinensis. The sequence continues at coordinate 2,197,046 of NC_141334.1, read as the reverse complement.
TGAGGTCATTTGTCCCTCCCTGCTCTACGTACACCAAAGACAGACAGCAGCTGCTCCGAAAGAGAGCAGAGACACGTGGAGATCAAATAACAGAGATTAAAGTTGCATGTCTGACCATGTTTGGTGTCGGCCAAAAACACATGAAATCACATGACTCAGCTCCGTCTGTGGGACGCAACGATCTCCGCTGTTCAGTCTGGGTGCAGAAAAACGACACCTGAGACTTACTTAATCATCTGCAGCTGAGTTTTTCTAGAAAATGTCAGAAAACGACGCAATAAACTTTGTCACGATCTTTGAGTTCAGGATGACATCATCCAGCCGTTGTGGATGATGTCACAAACCAGCTTCAAATCTTCACATTTGAGAGGCTGAAAATAAGAAGTCGATGTCTGATTTTTAGCATAAAGATGTATTCGTCAACATTGGCACCACTTCTCAGTTGATTATCAATCAAATAATCATCTAATTGTTGATGGCAGAAAACATATTTTGAGGAGCAAGTTAAAAATCTTAATGATTATCATAGTGTATACTGATTACGACAGTCATGTGACTAGGCTCAATAACCAAAGTTTGTCTCCGCCATCGGGCCAAATGGTGCGTTCGTGGGCAGCTCTGTGGATGGGATCATCTACATCTCCAAGACAATTAAGGTTGAAACTTATTTGCATGAGTCAGCATGAGCAGACCGTCGGCTCCTGCTGCTGCTAACGTGAACGCCCTGAAGACCTTAATTATACCTCAAAGTGGATTGACTAAATCTGACGGCTTTTTATCCACACAGCAGAGCGTTCAGGTGTGGTCACGTTGTACCGAGGATCATCAGCGCTCCTCCACGACGTGAGATAAAAACCTCTTTGTTGTGTTCGTCCGTCACTTTTTGAACTAAATTCAAACGTGTTTGTGTGACTGAAATGGTCCTTGTCCATATCGGACTAACAAACCGAGATAAATCAGTTGGGAATCGGAACGTTTACACGCCAACCGAGGCCCAATCTGCATTTGGCGTTCTGCACAAGTTCTGTAGGTGTTTAACCCAGAAGTCGAACAACGCGCAGGTCAGGGGCGGTGGGATAAAACCCCACAACAGGTTTGTTTGTTTAGCAAGTAGCACCGCTCACAAACAGTGGCGCCGTAGACAGACGACTCCTTCGGCTGAGACATCGTCTTCTCGTCTGTCCAGAAATGTGCTGTTTTCATCGGAGTTTGACCTGCCGGGAAGACGGCGCCTTCACCGTTTGATCTTCATCTTCCAGGTCAAAGTTCACAGGGGAACCTACGGCAGACGTGCAGAACGCCAGTCCAGTTCAAGTCCGATCGAAACATTCTGGTGAGTCCATCACCAACCACGTTATCTTGGTGTGTTGGTCAGATCAGTGTCTTTACATGTGTGTTGTCCAGTTACACAATAATTGGATTTTCAACATCATTCACTGTGAAAAAGCTGAAACCCGCTTATGTTTGTTCTCCATAAACGATTTACACAATCGCTTCTATTTCATCTGAATTACTTTGTTCTGGATGTGAAGCCACAAAGGAGTCAGTCAACGGCAAGTCACATGACCAGAATTCAGGTCAAACTGATCTGAACTGCAGGCAACTGGAGACCCATGTGAGCTGTCCCGGTGTCGAGCCAAGACTGTGTCGTTACCATGGAGACACAGGAGATTGACAGTGACAGTCACAGAACGAAACAGTTCAGGGTTCAGAGATTAAGTTGGTCACATAAAATTGAATCGTCTGGTTGTATTTTTGCCGTTTCCTGACGTTTAATTATCTGAATGATGCATATTTGGCAACATAAGGAAGATAACCATCCTAAAAGCCCTAAAGGTGACACACACACACAAACACACACACACACACACACACACACAAACACACAGGTTTAGACAACCTGTCAATCAATTAATCTGATACTTGACAATTGATTTTTAAATCCATCAGAATCCTGAAACATCAGTTTGTTCAACGACAAGCAACTGAGTCCCAATGAGAATCTACACACACACACACACACACACACACGTACCAGCTCGTGTTGGTGACTCTAAACAGGCACAGCAGTAATGCAGCTACACCTCGCTCACCCGCTCTCTCTCCCGCTGCAGCAGAAACACAAATTGTTTTCTTCTTCTGTGATGAAAAACAAAGCACCAAAGACACAGACACAGATGTCGACACACACACACACACACACACTCACACAGGCACGCGCATGGTCAGCTGTGAGATGTTCCTCCGTCCGACTGATCGCACACACAACTGATTTACACTCTCTCTCTCTCTCTCTCTCTGCTGCCGTCGCTCTTCCTCTTCCTCTCTGACTGAGCGGCAGAAAAACATTCGCCCTCCAACCGACCGCGCAGCCACACACGCGCTCTCACTCACTCACACACACACATACACACACACAGTGGGGGCGGGGAGAAAGAAAGGCAAGAGAGAATAAAAGGGGAGTATCACTGAGCCTCCTCCTCGCATCTGTCGACACCCCCCCCCCCGACACACAAACACACACACACTTCCTGTATCTTAGTGAGGACTTTCATCAACAACACATTCCTGAGCTCCAAACCCTGAAACTTAAAACCACATCTGAACATTTCATGGCAAAATGGCGAGGCAGACGCCCAAAATGTCCTCACTAGAACACACACACACACACACACACACACACACACAGTAACTCTAGTGTGTATCATGCTGCACATGAAGGAAAGTGAGTGGGTGTTTCAGTTAACTGTGTGACAGCTGACGTTACAGTTAGATTCTCCCAGAATTCCCTGCTTCTCCCACTACAAAACACTCTGAAGGTCTGGTCTGTGCTAATGTTGATTTTGACCTCCACTGAAAACAGAAACAACACCTAGAACTCTGCATACCTGTGACCGGCTGGTTCAGAACACCAGACAGCAGGAGAACACACACAGTGCCCAGGGTTTGATCCAAAAAATAAGATTCTCAAAGCACCTCTGACTAAATGATGCTGCTTTTATTTTGAAACCTCAGTCACTGCACTGGGAGTGATTTTGGATGCCAATGATACACGTCAAAGTTCCGTCAGCAAACTGTCAAATCTGTGGATCTGACCGGTTTCTCAGGTGAGCACCTTGATTTGGAAGGCTGGGTTGTCATGATCTGAGCGTAGGTTTGATCGCCAGGTGATGTTTGGAAAGTATAAAGACACCAGAGACGTGTCGCTTAGCAACAAAGATGGAAACAAAACAAAAGTAGCTCAGAGAGTCCAGCTGTCTCCTTTCATCTGATGTTGGACAGATCTGACAACCAGAGTTTATTTCTGTGTCGTAACGTGGAACAATATAGCAGGCATGAATGAATACATCAGATTCTGTCACAAAAACAAGATGGGTAAGAGTCAATGGTGCGCCCCCTTGTGGACAAACAACTAACTGCTATAAACACAACCAGAGGCAGGAGATGGTCTTTATGATGACGGAAAGAAGAACCCGGCCTGAGCAGCTCAGAGGAACATTCATAAAACACAGTAATTCAATTACCAGCTGATGGAGAGTTCAGCGAGCACTCAGGAGGATCAGATTCATCACATTAGTGGACACACACACACACACACACACACACACACACACACACACACACACACACACACACACACACACACACACACACACACAGAAAATGACGAGACAATGAGGAAAGAGCAACGTCAGCAGAATGCAGTACTGAAGTCATGCTGTTGCATGCAGTGATGCACGATGTTAATATTCCATTATTTATGTTGATACCATCTACATAAAAGAGAGAGACGGTAAGAAAAAGACGAGTGTAACAGGCTGATGTAAAGACTGGGCTTCAGACCAAGTGGGATCTTGTTGTCTTAAATCCCCACGATGGAGCTCCACATCATGAACTGATGCTGTTCATCCGCCGAGGCACAAACAAGGACCTGGACAGACACAGAACTTCAAAACGCTTAGTAAAGGCTAGCAAAGCGACACAACTGTAAAACTCAGCTGAGTTGCGGTCATCTGGGGAAAACGAGTTCTTCTTGTTTTCTAGTGATAACGGGTTCGTTTAACTCGTCAACCCACCATTAACTCAAGTTGACGCCGACATTCTCAGAGTCTGTAAATGAGTTCAGGGCTCAACAACAAGAACTGAAAAACCAGCGTTGAGTGTCTTGCTCAAGGACACTCAGACGCCATCCGGGGTGGAGCCAGCGAGCCTAAGCTGCTCCCCCCTCAGAGCCTGGCTGCCCCAGGCTTGATCAGCTCACCTGTCCAGCCACAGTGTAAAACCAAGACCTTCTAATGCCTCAAACCAATTAACAACACAAACCTCCTCCTGTCATGGAGTCGTTAATCAAACTAAACTGAAACTTGCATTTTCCAGACCTTGGAAGACAATAAAGGGGCGTGGCCAACATAACGGACAGCTTGCCTACCGCTGTTTATTCAGAAACACATTCACACGTTCCTCTGGTCTCGCTCTGAGGACCGAGAGGTGAATAAAACGCCAAGTCGTTGCCAAGGCCCCAGGACGCAGGTGATTAACGTCTGGCTGATGCAGCGTGACATCACTTATCAGGTAAATGGTTGACTATGAACATCCTTGATTTGAAGCTGAAGACTTCAGTCTGGAGGCGGTGGAAGTAACAAATCCACAGCTCTACTTAAGAGGCGTCGGTTTTCAGCTCCGCCCCTCCTCCGTGACCTTGCTCCTCCCATCAGACCTCCACAGGTGTCAGCTTGCAAGTAGCCTCAGAGGCTCAACTCAGCCTTGATGTGCCTGTAACTCGTGTCTCTGAGAAGAGACGAGCAGAGGAGTCGTGTCCGAGAGAGTCACTCAGGTCACAGGCATGCGGCAGACGCACAGGTGTGACGGGTGAACGTGTCATTGTGCTTCAAATTCACTCGTGTACCAGAGTGTGAGCAAAATAAAACTCTTTCATTGTGAAAATGTTTTTTGAGGCCGTCATGTCAACCACATCGTTCCCTCTCCAGCATCAGGGAGGTCACAAAGCACAGGCCACCAATATTTGTAGCAGTGACCGTCCAGCGTAACTCACATCTGTGGAAACGTTTGGGTCATAAAATAAAACCATTGTGTTCCTGTGTCACTCTTTTCGGCTCCTGGTGGACCTTTGAGCCGAACGTGACGTCGTCCTCTCGGAGTTCCTGAGGAATCATCAAGAATTAGCAGGGGTGGAGGGGAACCTCTCCAGCCTGTGGCTTCTGCCAGCAGTTTCCCCTCCTGCGTCACCTCCTCATGACTCCACGATGCAGAAAGAGTACGACTGAGCCCCAATGACAGCAACACCCGTCCAACTACAACTCTCGAGCTCATCGCCTGATTCCATCCAGGCGGATGATCAGTAACCCAAACACTTGCGGTCTGGTCTGGAGCAGACGTGAAGTCATTATCAGTTGAACAATCAACCAAAGTTTAATAGTCTTCAAACCGCAGGAAGGCACAATTTGTGTCAAACGCGTCTAAAATATAATTTCAAATTCAAAATATTGTGGTGCTGCGCAGACACATCATCTTCTACAAAAACAACACCATCATCATTTTAATGTGTTTTCCAGTGAAATGAGAATGATGTCAAAATGGATATTCCCACTTTTATCAAACAGTCAAAACAATCACAGTTGAATGCTTTTTCCAAGGTTTGGTCCCCAGGAGGACTGGAGGTCCTGCTAAGGCAGGTGTTCCTCCCAGGGAGGGTCTCCACTAGGTAACAAAAACCGATCGTTTCTCAGCGTGAGGAAGTGAGCAACAAAGACTCGTCACAACTTTGTGAAACCGCAGAAACACCGTCCCTTGGTGTTGCACGCCTACGAGACACAAACCTCTCCTCTGTTTTGGTGCATGTGGCGCTCCTGTGACGTAACGTGACGGGCACACACCTGTCAGGGCCACGCAACGAAGAAGAAGTTGGCCAAAGCAGGCTGCGGAGGGCCGCTAGCTCGCCTGAGTGCGTGCCCAGGTGTGTGTTACCTTGCAGGGGAAGGGCAGCGTGGAGGCCACCTTCTCCATGGCCAAGTTGCGGATGCTGGGGGTGAGCGGGCCGCGGCAGGTCGGGCAGCAGCTCAGCTTCTGGCGGCACTGGTTGCAGACAAGATGACCCGCCTGGCACTGCAGGATGGGCGGCAGGACGTAGTCGAAACATACCGGGCACTCGAACAGCCCCGTGAGCTCCGCCGACTGGCCAAGCAGGCTGGCCGAGGGCAGCGACACTGCGGCGGAGGGAGCCGCAGCGGACCCCGACCCGGCCACAGAGCCCACGCCGGCTGCTGCCGCCACCGCTGCGGCCGCAGCGGCTGCTGCTGCTGCGGCGGCTCCTCCCGATCCCCCGTGCTTTCCCCCGCTCGCTTTCCCGGCCCCGAGTCCTCCTCCTACGCCTCCAGTCCCCGCTGAGGACGGACGACTCATGGCTTCCAGCTGCGGCTCCTTTACGGTGAACAGCCGAGCTAACGGTACGTCATCCACTGTTTACTACCGGACGTCGCTACGGGCCCCCGGAGATACAACATGGCGGCTGCTAGTTTGTATCGCCTCGTGCCTGATGCGATTGGCCGCTACATCAATGATTGACAGGTCTTTGAGCCAATGAGAACGAGGGGTTGTGGTTAAAGGTGTTTGGTGATTAAAATTGACGTCACATCGGGCGAAAACAGTTTATAGTACTGTGAATTCAGAAAAATAAAGTACACTTACTTTTGTATCACTGGTATTTTCATATATGACAGCGCAGGAAATGTTACATTAGTATGACCTTTGCATGTAAAAACAACAGAAGATTAAGTTTCTTTTTTGTTGTTGTTTTACGGTCGTCTGACGTGTACAACTCTCAGGTGAATGTGCAAGAGTTCACGATGAATTATTGGAGTATAAAATACAGATGCACAATATTATCAGCACGTCATCATTACCTGAAGAGTTCTGAAAGAAAAGGAAAATTCATTACTGGCCGTTACTGGTATTTTGGTGTAATCTAGTGATTGTACCCGAGATACTTCAGTAAATGAAGTTGTTGCCTCTGTTTCGTTTATGTGTGTTTGCTGTACTTAGAGCTAAAGGCTAAAGAAACAGAGAGCCCACGTCCTCCTCATGTCAAGCTGTATTTTTTATTTGAATTTTGAATATTGCTTAATTAATTGTGGAAATTTGGACGGAAGGACAAAAGAAAACATCCGAATCAATTCTTATCTACTCCTTCGCTGCTGTTACAACTGCATGTTTATCATAACTTCATCACAACTCACTTAAAATTAGAACAATAAAAAATGTATGTTCAGCTCCATAAAGCCCTTCTCTCCCAGCTGTAATGTTTTGGCACCGCCTAGTGGTTTGCTGGGGACATTACACCCCGCTTTGTTCTGGTCCTCCACAAGTTTGTCTGCTGTGTGATGAATCTTTTACTGCGTGTGCTGCTCCACACTTGACATTTCAGTTCGTATTGAAATATTGAAGGCTGCTGAACTAACCAAGTAGAGGCAGAGGAGGAGCAGCGCGTCGCTCACGCCAACACTGAATTACATGCAACTTCAATATTAGTCAGCGTTTTCTGCTTTACCTTCATGGCAGTGGCCTCAGAAGCCATTTGGATTAATTTGTAAAGAATCAGCCATTCGTCACTGACAAATTACTAGATAAACAAACAGCTATAAAGGAACTGTCAGTTATCATAAATCCAGGACATGTTTGTCTTTCCCTGGTTATTTGTGCTCATCTTCTTCTAAATCTGTTTCAGTTCTGGCCTTGCAGGTCGTGAATAACAGAGTCGATGCTGCCCAGGTAAACACCTGATGACCTGGCAAGAAACATTTGCCATAGTTTGACTTCAACATCACAACAATAAACATGAAATCGTCTTTTTTTTAGACGAGCAAGAAACACCGGTCAGTCTGGGAAACTCTCGTTCAGAGGGCCGACTTCCATCAAGGACAACAGGCCACGCCTCCACAATTTGCACCTCAAACCGTCAAATGTTTTGCCTGCAATGCCAATGCAACTAGCAAGGTTGGATGCGGCAGCTTTTAAACTCAGAATCCGTATTTACCAGAATTCAAAAACCTCTCGGATGTTTATGTTCCTCACAGTGAAGAGGTGAGATTCTAGCCAGCGAGCCGCTTCCACATCGCTCAGCAGGAGCTGAAGGGCTGACGTGCAGGAGAACCCTGTATTGTTTGATTTCGGCTCCATAACCGTTTTTTTGTTGGCCGGCTCAGTCCAGCTTTGGCCCCCGGCCCCCCTGAAAGGCTCTTACTTTGACTTCCAGGAGGAACTAAAGTGTTGGCTGACAGCAGCGTCCCAACTTAATTAACCTGCAGACACCATCGGAGGGGCTTGCAGCGAGACGACGTTCTGGCGCGGCGTCATTTTATGATCCACTCAGCGCAGCTGGAAATGAAGAAAGCTAAACTTGTGGGCATCTGATCAGAGACAGTGAGAAAAACAACAGCAGCAACCTGTCTGTAGAGCAATCAGCTGACTTTTTTAATGACTTTTTTCCATCTTTCTGCCTCCAGGATGGTGGTCAAAGGTCAAAGGTCACATCACCCCGCATGTGCACAGTATCGGATTCTGGTTGATGTGATATCTGAGGAACCCCTTGAGAGAACGAATACAAATTTTGCCACAAACATCAAGTTGGTCTCAGGCATGAGCTCAAATCAATACGTGAGATTTTGATTGAGTTTTTCTGATGTGAAGCAAACACCTGGATCCCAGCGCCATATTCAGTGCGTTCATGTCGGGCGCAAAAACCACAAATGTAATACAAAAAAAGGAATACTGAAGTGTTTTGTGTTTGTCGTGTGTATGAAGTACAGTATAGTTTTTTTCTGCTTTTCTTTATCTTCAAATCTAAATTGTTGCTATAAATGAAAAAGAAACAAAGCTGACTTTATTGGTTTGCACTCACAATGGCGTCCATGTGTGGTGTTTATTTTACCAGCTGGTCATGTTCACTGCGGTGGGATGTTTTCGGTGTTTCTTACAAACTGATCCCGGTGTCTTTCTGACATCATGGTTCTTCCAATCCATCAAATGTCCAATTTACATTTTTAAAAGCAAAAACTACAAGGAAAATTCAAATCCCTTTAAAATGACGGAGGGAGGTGTTTGACTCCTTGACTTCATCCCCGCTGTGTCTGTCAACCAATTTATTTCCTGCTAATCCGTTAATCTACTTTTAATCTCCTCGCTTCACTTTTTCATGGCTGAGCATTTTATTATTCGTTTATACGTCCAAGTCTCTGAAGAAGGAGGTTTACGTGCAAGCTGAGGGAGAAGATGTCTCTGAGTTCAGCGTCTTATTTCAGCATCGTGACGTGGTTGTCTGTGAGTTATAGCGCTGACGTGATTTGAAAGGAAGCGAGCGTTCAGATGGGTATCGGCCTCCTCGCCGAGCTGGACACAACTGTTGCTTTTTTTGGAGTTCTTGTAGCTTCGGTGTTTGTTGACTGATTTCGAACAGAGGGCAGAAATGTGTGAGCGCCTTTTAGGGCAGCGCAGCACCACTCAGATGGACAGGAGCACTTGCAAACATCGTCTTCTCCTCTTTGTTTCAGTCTCAGGTAACCTTCAGTCAAACTAAAACTCCGTCTCACTGAAATCAAGTTGGTTTTTCACCAACAGATCCTCCGCGGTGTTCAAGAGTTTAACCGCAGCTGATGGTTCAATCATCAACTAGCAGCTGGCGTCGGTGGGCAGGTTGGTCACCTGATCAGCTGCAGTCCAAAATCAACAGAGTTCAGCGTCCTGCTCCAGACGGAGTCGTCCAGCCATTCTGTAAAAAACAGGGAAATGCTGGCGTCCCAGGCACGAGCTGAAGCGCTCAGCATGTTTGAAGTGCGGCTGAAAGCTTGTGGAGGTCCAGTAGTGACCTCACATCACCGTCTGCGTGCCTGCTCGCTCTCATGGGCCCACATCAGCCTGGTGGCCGTTGCATTTTGAAGGGGGTCCTGCTCCTTCATTTAGTCCTGAACTTGAACAGAGCAACAGCACAGTGACGGGCAAATGAGGAGACCAACTTCATGTCTCATGTCAGCTTGTCAGCTTTCTTTGATGATCCTTTAGATTTACGTCTCCAAATTTGACACCAACATTGCTGGCTATCTTGTTTGATTTGTGACCCAGACGGTGAACCAGAAGAAAGCTTGTGACCAGCTGTGACCAGCTGTGACCAGCTGTGACCAGCGTACCGCCACCTACTGCTCATACTTCAGTGAATAAACTGGTTCTGTCCTGTTCACGTCTCCTGGAACAATGACAGAGGTCCAATTAAAGGACCTAATGGAGCTGTAACCACAGCAATGAAAGCAACTGAGCATCAGAACAACTCAAACATCTATTCCCTGCAGACTAAGGTGACCTGGTGGCTTTGACAGATTACCGAGAGGACACCAGCGAGCGTTAGCAGGCGAGCTAACAGCTTCAGCTTCTGTTCTCTTCGTAAAAAGTTGCTGAGCTTAGCAGACCTGATGCACGTCAACTGTCAGTCCACTCTACATGAAATGTCACTAACTTCATAGCTAACTTTGTCGTCATGGTAACGTTTGGTAAAAGAGAACAAAACGGAATTTTTTTTTTAAAGTCATGGAATCGTTGGAAGCAGGAGGTGAAGTCGGATCTCGTGCGGGGGGGGGGGGGGGGGGTCGAGTGTTTGGTGGATTTTTTGGGGGTTTTTACGGTCATCAGCTGTCATAATAGACCAGTGTTGTAGTTTTGGACGTTTATGACAGATTCTGTTGCGTTTACCTTCCGCCACAAAAGAGTTCAAGACTGCTGCAAGTCTTCAGTTTTGATGAACTGGAAACTCTTTCTGCTTTGCGCTCAGGCTGCAGTTTTAAGCTCCCGGTGTTGCAAGTACCTGTGAAAGTAATTAAAGTAGTTTCTGACTGTATTTATATTTCATGACCCTGAAAACATGCAGGGGGGGGAGGTGCTGGTTGATGGGGGAGTTAAGTTTTTGTCACCTGATGTGTTCAAGGTACAAGAAGCTTTTGGTTCCTGTTACAAAGGAATCAGACAAATGGTCGTAGCCGTCCGTTAATTATTAACCCACTGAACGTCTCATCTCATTGAAGCAGACGAGACGTTCACTGTCACGCTGCTTCTCGAGAGATTAAACATCATTTTAAAGTTTCACTCGAGTAGAAACTCAAAACTCTTTGTCTTTTGTTTTGTTTTTTTCCTCTCATTCATTTGCTTTTAAGGAAGCCCTGAAACGTAGGTTCAAGTTAAAAAAAAATAATCTTCTTCTGGTCTTTATGGCTTCAAAACCAAACTTTGTTTTGAGGGGTTTTGTTTTTGTTTTTGTTTTTTTTACAGGCAGAGGAAATTAAAGACCCAAGAAAAAGGTTTTGGAACCTGCTTTTCCAGAAGCATTTTTAAAAATGATTAATTCATGAAACCTTTTTTCCAACAAAAAAACATACATACATACATCACAACCTTTTGCAGACCATTCGAATGGATCACGAGGAAGTTTTACCCAAACTCTTTTTCTTTTTGTTTGCCATCTTGGCCTCCGTAGGTTTTACATTTGTCCATGTTTTAACTTCTTCAGGATGTTTTTCTGTATGTTCAATGTCAAACGTGTTGCACCAGAACACGCCTGAATCAAGTCCATTTAAATCACTTTGTTTTTGTTCCAACCTGCATTCCAAAGGCTAAATGTGTTCAGTTGACACGATGATAGCAAAGACAAAGAAGAGCAGCAGCAAAGCCTCACATTAGAAAATCAGAGAACGCCCGAAATAATCAGACCAGGTATTTTTCAGTTAACCAAACACACAATGCTGTAAAAGTGGCTCAATGCGGCTCAGCGGCTCCTGCTGCAGCCTGTGTGGCACTGCTGACCCCCCATACCTCAGCCTCCACTGCACCACAGCACACACACCAGCTCTCCCTCAGTGTGTTTTACCTTCTCAGCTCGTCAGTCGCTCACCGGTCATCACCGCTCCGATTGATTGATATTCACAGGATCAATAACAATTATCGGAGCAGCATGAAGCCCCGCGGCGGATCAATCGTGTCTCTTCTCATCTTCCTTCCAGGTAAAATTCTGCTACTTTTAGGAGAACAAACATAAATTGAGATTAAACGAGTGATGATACTTTTTCTTTCAGATAGAGTCAGATGACATCATAAAAGCACATGTTCATATTTATGTAAAATTTACCTTCGTCTTATTTGAAAAAAAACTCAGGTAAAGATTAGCATGAAATGATTGACAGCTGAAAGCAATGAAGGTGATGTTTACTGTTAATTTGAAAATTCCATTTAGTTAAATGCATTCATTCATCTGTCTTGACAATGCCTCTTTTTTGATTTTTCAGTTTTTTGTTTCTCCACTGCAGAAATCTTTGATTTCAGGAAAATGAACCTGAAAATGAAATGTTTACCCACAAATTTATTTTGGATTTTAAATGCGTTTTTTGTTGTTCTAAACTGTCTCTTGACAGTCACAATAATAACGCAGCATTTTCTTGAGATGTCTAACTAGTATGCAGATGAGTTCACTGATAATTGAATCGATCTATTGAAGTCTCGCCTATTAAAACATACGAGCTGGAATCCAAGCGGGTCCAGCAACAGAGCCTGTGAAGGTCTTGATTTATCTCAGTGGCTCCTTCCCAGAACGTTCCAGGACACTGCAACTTTCTCAGAATGTTCCCGAACAATTATTTTTTCTTTCCCGTCAGCATTTGCTCTTGTTTTAAAAAGAGGAATTACCATCCGTCACTTTCATCAAAAACACCAAAAACCTCAGACGCGCTGGAACCTGTGGAGAGAAAAAAAATACGCGTCTTTGGTGGCAACAAGATAAGATTGTGGGAACAAGTGATCATCTTGTGACCAAAAAAATCGATTCTTTGCTCTCGTTGGGGTCACAAGATGTGGTTGTAATTTGACAGACTTCAAGGGAACATTCGGGATTGTCTGGGTTCTAGTTCTCTAAACCACATACACTCCCGTGTTCTGTGCGGTATCTGTCCTGGAAACTTTAGCGGCCCACTGAGATGTCAGGGGTTCTCTTCTAGCCCCTGCAGATCCTGAGTGACCAACCAACCAAGAACGTTTGCGATTCAGGTAACACCACAGAACTTAAACAATCCTGAAGGGGATGATCTCATGGAGAACCATGGGGACCTTTTACCTGCAGTCCAAAAGTTCTCCGTTGTGCTGCTATTTGGCTGTATAGAAACCGAATTAAAAAATGTGATGTTCTGATCCCATGAGACCCAAACCACCGACGTAGGAACGTTGTGTTTTGTGTTCTATCAGCACTTTAATAACCAAAAGAGGGTGTTTCAGCAACATCTCCAGTGTTCTGTAAAGGTTGGTTTGTCAGCTCTAGAGCCTCAACTCCTGCGTGGGATTTCACCGCAAAGACGATAAATCTCAGCCTGCAGCTTTTATCTGGGCCCGTCTGTCTTCATTGTTTTCATGTATTCATCGAGGCCTTCGGGATTCATTGTGCCTCGCAGCGATAAGCAGAGAAGAATAAATAAAACGAGCTGGAGGTCACAGAAGAAGAGTGGACGATGCTTGGAGAGCCACTCTCATGCTTTTATTGTGAAGGAATGGGCAGATCTGGATTCAAATTAAAAGCTCAACTGTCTGTTTAATTCACGATAAAACTTTGAAGAAAGAGATGGAATTCTTCTGAAATTTCAAGGAAATGGAGATTTTTCTCTTTTTTGTACACTTTGTTTAAATCAAGGGCAAAACAAAAGCAAAATGTAAATTTAAATGTGCTCGAGGTCCCAAAAGAGGTTTTAAATACAGCCATGAAAAATGCTCCAGTAACTCCAGGGGTTCTTGAGGTCCCTCGGGGTTCTCCACACGTGATCATCTTGTCCTCCGAAGTACTTCTGGGACATCTTTAAAGACTACGGAACCTTTTTAAAACTTAAACCACCCATATCACATCGACAGCCTCTTCGATCACACGTGCAGACCCCTGAAGGACTTCAGAATTGTGTAAAATTACTAGAACCAATTGAACATCTACCGAAATCACCGTAAGACCAGGAGGAGGTTCTAGAGGTTGGGTTCTAATACTCTACGTCTGTAATGGCGTCATATTTGGTGGCATTCTGGCTTTTCATCAGAACTTTGGCTGGGACTCGTGAAAACAGCGGGTCATCCCGGAGGTGTTTGTGCTCCAGGGGTCGCGTCAGACGTTCTGTTGTCTCTGCTTTGACAGGAAACCTGAAATAATCCTGTTCCTGCTCGTCGTAAGAGCTGAGAGGACGAACAGCAGAGGTTTGCCGTCGGTCATTTGTCTGACAGATTCACTTCCTCATTTCCATGTTTGTACATGATGTTAAACCCCCCCGAGTTGGACCATGGAGACGCATCATATTATCTGAAGGTCGTTCCACTGCTGCGTGCTGGTGTTCTTCCTTTTATGTGCAAAACACGTTGTTAAACCTCGGGGTGTGGTTTTATTTGTTGGTAATGTTTCAAACCTCTGAGCTGCAAACAGAAGCGTGTTGGGTCTGAATTTTCTTCTGAAAACCCTGCTAGTTCAACCACAGCTCCAAACCACTGAGGGTGAATGTCTCAGGGTCACCACGTTACCGCCCCCACCATTCGCCACTGCTTTGTCTCTATGTATTTTTTAAACTGTAGAACTTCCTTCGTATTCCTATGCGGGTTGGGTGCTGTATCCCTCCGCAGCAGCACCTTCTGATTCTGATCAGCTGAAGAAACTTTAATGGTGCTGACACCACAGAAACAGACGCCGACTCTCGTGGGAACGTGAACTCGTGGGACTCTCGCCATGCAGGTTGTGTTTTTGGTGGCGTCTGTTTGTCAGCCAGTTTACACAAAAACTACGAGTTGATTTTCATCAAACTTCTTGTAGGGGCAGAGCCTGGGCCTAGTTAGAGGACATAACATCGTTGGGTCATTGAGTCATAGCGCCACCTGGTGGTAATGGGAAATTACAGGTTCTTTTGCCCACTTTCTTTCACCGCTCTCTCACTCTACAGAAGACACACACACACACACATACACTACGTGGCTCTGCTGATCACTGCTGGCACTGAGTTGGGACACAGGCACCAAAGAACCAGGAGCCAAACTTTCACCGCGGGGACGTCGGTGCTCTCTGGGAGAGTTCTAGTATTTCACCTCTCATCAATATTGTTAATTAAGATGTGACTAGTTTGCAACAGACGCTCGATGTTTGAAATTTGCTCTCACAGCCAAGTGTCTGCGCCTCGTTTGTTGATGCATTCACATCTGAGCGACTGGTAGCTTTGTTAGCAGAGTCTCTAGCGCCACCTATGACCTTCATCATTATCATCATCATAATTGGAGGTCAGAGGGTTTGGAAGGATTATCAGCCTGCAGACTTTTACTGATTAATGTGTCAGACCTGATTTTACTCGGGGTTAATTGAACTGGGAAATGTGGTTTGTGTGTGTGTGTGTGTGTGTGTGTGTGTGTGTGTGTGTGTGTGTGTGTGTGTGTGTGTGTACACTCAAACGTGCATGCTTGCGCGTTTGAGTGTACACACACGATACTGAAAAGTAGAGAACTTACATTACTATTTATTAATACAATGAGTTTGACATATAATGACGATAATATCCAGTAGAATCTTGTTAACAATTGAATGTTAAGATTTGGAGGGTTTTTTGAGGTGAAAAAACTATGAATACTTGTCAGTATCAAAGATGGCTGCCACATCCGCCTGTAGTAAATCAGTAAATTAGACTTCATCATCACCGTCATTTGGTGGTGCCTGATACTGTTGATGTGCTAGCAGTAGATAAGACGCTATGACATCCATAGTCAGGGGTTCCTAGAAGTAGACAAACATTTTCTAATGAAGTGAGGGACACACAACACACACACACGCGCGCGCGCGCGCACACACTTTAACTGAGTCTCCCTCCTGCAGTATGCCTGGCTGCTCACGGTCGCTACGCCCAGAAGCTGCTGACTGACTTATTCTCCAACTACACCAACGCCTTGCGTCCGGTGGAGGACACGGACCACATCATCAATGTCACGCTGCAGATCACTCTCTCACAGATCATCGATATGGTAACGGCACCCTGACACCTGATCTAGACGGCCATGTTGTGTGGTTGTTTTTGTTTGGTTTGTTTTTTTTTGTAGGGAGGGCGCTGATGACTGTGTTTCTTTCACCAGGATGAGAGGAACCAGATCTTGACCACCTACCTGTGGGTCCGCCAGGTGTGGATGGACGCCTATCTCACCTGGAAGAAGGAGGACTACGACGGCCTGGACACCATCCGGATACCCAGCAGCTATGTATGGAGGCCCGACATCGTCCTGTATAACAGGTGAGAGAGAAGGTCAAGGTCTTCACCAGGGTTCCGGTTCAGAGCCTGAAGACTAGGACATGGTTTTGTTATGGTCTTTGCACAACTTCCACTTTGGGTTTCTGCAACTGACATGAAGGCTTCTTGTGTTTCCCCCCGATGACCTTTAATGACCTCCACAACCTCTGAAGGCTCCTGTCGACCCTTGTTAGCGACCCACATTCCCTCTTCACAGTTCACGATTTCAAGTGGTAGAACACATTAAACATTAAAATATCGTGAGCTTGTGACGGCGCTTCTTCAAAGCATTTAACCAAAAACCCGTTGACTCGGGACGAGGGAACTAAGCCTTCCTGGGTTATGGGACTCATTCCTGCTTCACTTGTTTTATCATCCCTTTTCAATGGGGTTCTTCTCTTTGCCTACACTCTCCTCATCACAGTGCTGACGACGAGTTCTCCAGCTCCATGGAGACTAACGTGGTTCTCCGAAATGATGGGCAGGTTATGTGGGACCAGCCCGCCATCACCAAGAGCTCCTGCTCCGTGGATGTGGCCTTCTTCCCCTTCGACGTGCAGCAGTGTCACCTCACCTTCGGCTCCTGGACTCACAACGGCAACCAGATGGACCTGTTCAATGCCCTGGATAGTGCTGACCTGGCTGACTTCGTCCCCAATGTGGAGTGGGAGGTGAGTGGTCTCCTTGTTCATGTGTTAACCAGGCATCAGCCCAAATGTTCACAACCCCTTCTTTGTTCTGCAGGTTCTGGGCATGCCCGCCAAGAAGAACGTCATCCTGTACGGCTGCTGCTCGGACCCATACCCAGACATCACCTTCACCCTGCACCTGAAGAGGCGCGCATCCTTCTACATCTTCAACCTCCTCATCCCCTGCATGATGATCTCCTTTCTGGCTCCACTGGGCTTCTACCTGCCGGCTGACTCGGGCGAGAAGGTTTCTCTGGGTGTCACGGTGCTGTTGGCCCTCACCGTGTTCCAGCTGCTCGTAGCGGAGAGCATGCCGCCCTCTGAGAGCGTCCCGCTGATAGGTGACAAGATTTATGAGCCTTCGTCAGCTGTTAACTAAATATCAGTATTGCAATATGTGGCATCACCTGGAATATGTTATCAATACACTGGCACCGGAACTCCAGCACAGTTCTGTAGCGCTTCATATAGAACCCTTTCCACATTTTCAGTATCATTTATCTTTGATCAAACTGTGTGACGGGTGGACGCTCAAAGGTGCCAGTGTGGCGGTGATGTCATCATAGCCATGTTATTTCAGTCCCTGAACAACTAGTAGGACTGCTTCTGATGACTCAGCGGGACAGGAATCATATCAGGAAGACACCCACATTCACGAGGACATCCTATATGTCTGCCACCGCTGCCTGAGGTTGTGGTTCTCAGTCGCTTCCTGCTGATGGAGTTTCTGTGCTGCTGGGGCTGTTATTGATCACCACTGCGCAAAAAAAAAAAAGAGAACAGAAAATGATCCAGATTCCATTTATTCTGTGCCAAACATTTGCCACCGTACCTGAAAAAGAATGCATGGGAAGTTTCTGTTCGAGGCCAGCAGAACTGGAAAGACCAGGAAGGAGTCGCATTCAGGAAATTCAACTGATGTTTGTCATAGAGACCGTAGAGCGAGAGCAGTAGCGATTTTCTCCCCCAAAAAAAGAGTTCAGCGGGACCTTCTTCTTCTTCTTCATCTTCTTCTTCTTCTCCTCCAAAACTGGTGAGTACAGCTGGTGAATGAAGCTCACTCGTTCCATGGCTGAATGTAAAAGCCCTTCAATCAGATGTTTCTGTAGATGCAGAGTTTGATCTGAGAAATATGGGGATAGGTTACTGTGTAACGTCTGAACCACAGCGCTTATTAAAAGAGTAAAACTTGTATAGAACTCAGTGATGATCACCCAGCTTGGTTCTGGAAGTGAGAATTCTATTAATATTCCTCATGGAGGATGTAGTGTTGCCTAAGAAGAGTTGTCCAGGTCTGTAGGTTCCTGGATATCTGATACTTAAACTTGACTTCACTGTCATTCACAGCATGCTGACATGGCTCAAGCCAGCAGCCTGAGTGAAGAGCAGTTTTGGTGTCCCATCTGTCTGGATGTCTTCACTGATCCAGTCGCCACACCATGCGGACACAACTTCTGCAAGACTTGCATCACAACTCTCTGGGACGTCAACATGCTGTCTCAGTGTCCCGTGTGTAAAGAGGTGTTCTTCAGTAGACCGACGCTGCAAGTCAACACTCTGATTTCTCAGATGGTCGCTCAGGTCAAACACTCGGCTCAACCGACCTCCCGCGCAGAGGAACAAGCTGACAGTCATGGGGACATTTTCTGCGATGTCTGCAGGGAAACCAGAGCCTCCAAGTCCTGCCTGGTGTGTCTGACATCCTACTGTCTGACCCACCTGGAGCCGCACCTGACTGCCGCAGGCCTGAAATCTCACCAGCTGGTCAAGCCTGTGGGAAACCTTCACAGGCGATTGTGTATGAAGCACGAGAGGCCACTGGAGCTCTTCTGCAAGGAGGACCAGATATGCATCTGCATGCTCTGCGTGGTTTTAAACCACAGGTCACATGATGCTGTTCCTCTGAAAAATGAATATGATGAAAAAAAGGCAGAGCTGGAAAAGATGGATGCCAAAGCTCAGCAGATGATCCAGGACAGACGCGAGAAGATTCAGGAACTCAAACGCTCCATGGCGCTCAGCAGTGAGGGAGCGAACAGAGAGGAAGCAGACGGTGTTCGGGTCTTAAAGGCCCTGAGGAAGTTCATCGATAGAAGCCTGGATGATCTCACGGGGCTGATCCAAGAGAAGCAGAGGCCGACCGAGAAACTGGTTCAAAGCTTTATCTCAGAGCTGGAACAAGAAATCTCTGAGCTGATGGACAGAAGCTCTCAGCTGGAGCGGCTCTCCCGGTCTGAAGACCACCTCCAACTCCTGCAAAGCTTCCCATTGCTGAACGCCACACCTCCCACCAAAGACTGGACCACGGTCAGCATCCGTCTGCCCACATACGAGGGCACGGTCATGAGGGTGGTGAGTGAGCTGGAGAAGATCCTCAGTAACGAGATGAAGAATCTGTTTGAGCAGGACCTGAAGAGAGTCCAGCAGTACACAGTGGGCGTGACTCTTGACCCCGATACGGCGAACCCATGGCTCGTCGTGTCAGATGATGGTAAACGCGTGAACTTTGGTGCTGTGAGTCAGAATCTCCCAGATAACCCAAGGAGATTCACTTTTTATGCCAGTGTCTTGGGGAAGCAGAGTTTCACTTCAGGACGTTTTTATTACGAAGTTCAAGTCAAAGGCAAGACCAAGTGGGACGTGGGAGTGGTCAGGGAGTCCGTCAACAGGAAGAAACAGATCATCATGAACCCTCAGAACGGTTACTGGACTATTTCTCTGAGGAACAGAAATGAGTACAAAGCCCTCGCCGATCCTCGGGTCCGTCTTTCCCTGAAGTCTCAGCCTCAGAGGGTGGGCGTGTTTGTGGATCACGAAGGGGGCGTGGTCTCGTTCTACGACGTTGAAACTGCAGCTCTTCTTTACATGTTTACCGGCTGCTCGTTCACAGAGAAACTCTACCCGTTCTTCAACCCCTGTAATGCGGATGGGAAAAACTCTGTCCCTCTGATCGTCTGTTCGGTCCAGAACGTCAAGTTTGACTTGAGGCGCATATACGACAGAAACCTGATCAAATAGCTGCCTCCTTCCCGAGGGCTGAGAGAACTCCACTGGATGTTCCAGCCAATATGTGAACCATCTTGCTGTGAGGGACCAGTGCTACACTGGACCGGAGCGCTGTCACGGGTGATATTTACAATCTGAAATCCTGTCGAATGAAAGGAACAGTGATGGATTATTGGGCAGGAAATACGCAAAACCCAGTGCTTGTAGCAGTAGCTAGCAGTAGCTAGCAGTAGCCCCATTTGAGACCAGCATGAAAACTTCCCTGGAAGCGCTGTTGTGACATTGAATTCAAGATGTGTGGTCCTGGGTCTTGATTAAATCCTGGTGTGCATGTTCTCTGTCATATTAAAGATCAAGAACTGGTTTAAATCTGTCACGATGACTGTGGTTTCTTTGAGGATCGGATTCTATTTTTACCAAAGTCTTGTGCAGGGGTTCTCC
Organism: Aulostomus chinensis; assembly: GCF_037954235.1. NCBI lineage: Eukaryota > Metazoa > Chordata > Actinopteri > Syngnathiformes > Aulostomidae > Aulostomus > Aulostomus chinensis. The sequence goes on along the minus strand of NC_141334.1, from coordinate 2,176,588 downwards.
AACTCTGGCCGCACGGGCGCTCCCTCAAGCGGTACACGGAGGAACCCCAGATATCTTTTTTCTTTTTTAAGTGAAAGGAGTCACAAACACTTAAAAACAAAGAATGCTTCAGTAAATACTTCTTAGTGAACAAACGTAAACAGAGTTTTAATTCCGTGACTCTCTGAAGCAGCCCGGGTCCACCAGCAGCTCGGGAGCAGGTGACCCATCGTAGATCCCAACGCTGGCGGTGGAGGGCGAGTTGATCCTTGTTGTGATCAGCCTGAAATCACCGTGGTGGAGACGGTGATGGCGCCCGAGCTCCCGGACCAGGAACTCTCCTGCTCCTGTGTTGTGTGTGTGTGCTGAGTGTGTGCTGAGTGTGTATTGAGTGTGTACTGCTGTTAAAGTTGACTTCAGCAGAGGTTCCAGCTGTCTGCTGATGTCACATATTTCTCAATCATGCTGAATCAGAGCACTAATATCAGACACAATTACATATTTTCAAATATTGATTATATATTCGTATATGATACATCTGTTGTATATTTTCAAATACTCAGAGCTGCAAGGGAGTGTAGTTCAATACTAAACCTGCATTTGTGTGTATGGCTTTTTGAATCATAGATGCTTTGTCCTTTTCCCTGCTCAACAGGAAAGTACTACATCGCTACCATGACGATGGTCACAGCGTCAACAGCTCTCACCATCTTCATCATGAACATCCACCACTGCGGCCCGGAGGCCCGTCCTGTGCCAGAGTGGGCGGAGCGCTGGATCCTCAACTATCTGGCCCGCATCTGTTTTGTCTATGAGGTCGGTGAGAACTGTCTGAGCGTGACCTCCTCCAGGAAGCAGCCCCTGTCTCAGGATGAGTCTGAAGCCCCACTGGCCGATGGCGGCAGCCCAAAAGGAACTAACTGGGACGTGAACGGGCAGGCGTGGGGCGGAAGGGGGGAGGAGGGCAAGGCAGGGAAGGCTCAGAAGCTGGGGGCGGATTTCACAAACAAGACGGACCGGAAGGAGGACCTGTTTGTGACCATCGACCACTCCGAGGAGGAGGGAGCTGCTGGAGGCGGAGAGGGGCAGGCAAAGGAGTCGAAGAGCACTGGTGGAGGAAGAGGAGGAGGAGGAGAGTTTGTGGAGGAGAAGAAAGGCGTCGGAGGTGAAGGAGGCGAGAGCAAGAGGGTGATTGTGGTCAGAGCCCAGTGTGTTTGCCAGCACCAGGGCCTTGGCAGGAACGTTGAGTACATTGCCAACTCGTACCAGGACCAACGAGCTGCACAGCTGCGCATCGGGGAATGGAGGAAGGTCGCCAAGGTCATGGACCGCTTCTTCATGTGGCTCTTCTTCATCATGGTCTTCTTCATGAGCATTCTCATCCTGGGAAAAGCCATCTGATGGCTTTGAAGAATCAAGCCCAGTAAAGATTATCTGGTTCCATCAAAGCTCAGTGACGGTTTTGGTGGTCGTTGGAGGCTGGTTTAAAGGGTCAGTCTGTCATTTGTGTACTGCACGCTAGCTCACCATTAAATTACCGTTCCTGATATCTTTTCCAAATTTGAGTTCTATCACAGCCTGTATATCAAGATGGACGACACTCTCCACTTCCTCTTAAAATACGGGACTGTGCCGTGCCGGTGTCCTCGCCGCAGCGATGGGCGGACGGAGTCGAGATCGGAGCCGATCATTTCACTGCAGTTTGAAACAGACAATCAAGCTCGTTCGGCTTCATTCTTATGAGCTCACGATGTCCAAAGTTTTTGTCTCTACGTGGTAACGGCGTATTCAGCTCAGTAAACCACTAACACTTTGATTTGGGCTCAAATCTCAGCTTGCACAGGTTTTACAGCTTCTCCATAGAGGACTTACACGAAGATTTATTCATTTTGTGAAGTTCCCACTCATTTCACATCATCTGGTTTCCCTATAGAGTGAATACAGGCAGAATCTCAAGAAAAGGCATAAAAATGTGGGCTTTTTTTTTTTAACCTCAACACCTTTCCACAAACTGTGTGTTCACTGTTGATACACAAATATGGAAATATTACTATATAACATAATTAGGGTTAAAGACTAGAGAGTATGCAGATGTGTTAGCAGACATCAGACATCAGCAGGTTGTGTGTACCATCTCTCCACAGCAGTCACAACAGCGGTAGGTGACACGCAGAAGCTTCAAATGCATAAACAGACGCACAAAAGGTCAGTAAAAGTGGTTGTAACACACAATGACATTTTAAAATGAGAGAGAATTTCACTTTTTTGCAAGGTTTGTAATTTTCACTGTGTCAAACAGAAAATGCCAAATGAGTGTAGCTGTGTCTTGTACTTCCTGTTTGTGTGGTGGTTTCGTCACGTGATGCGATGTTGATGTCATGAAATTCATTAAAAAAATTTCCTCTTGTAAAAACGCATAGTTTTTTTCCTACTTCAAGCATTTTGCATCATTGTTATTGCTTATTGTTGTTGGCTCAGTAACTAAAGGAATCAAAAACCTCAGGTATGGGCTGATTTAGCTGCGGTCTGGTGTGTGAGCAGCAGAGGGCGCTGCTGGACCACTTCTGAAGCGTCAGGACGCCTCGCCTCGCCTCGCCTCGCCTGGAGCTGATGGGTCGAGATCAGCAGTCAGAAGAAACACAGTAACGTATCATTTCATGGAAGAAAAACATCCCTCAGCAATTTCTCAGTACATTAAATGTTGTGTTATTATATCTGTACATGTAGAATTAGAAGTGGTGCATTCCGCATCAACAGATGTAAAATAAGAGTTTCGGGGACACATTCAAGGATATGCTGGTATTTCTTTTAGATCTAATTGAAAACCTCAACATGAATTTAAGCCCTATTTTCACAGCATTTGGGTCTAAATGATGAATATGAATATAAACACAAACACACCCTACTTCTATCTTTTTCTACCTTCCTGATTCATGATGTATCACAAACCCCCTTAACCTGAACCACAACTAAAAGACAGAGCCCAGCCTACGTCTGACCTGAACCCAAAAACAAAAATCTTCCCAAAAGAAGGAAATTCATCATCAAATTGCTCTACAGAGACCCAGAATGACGAGCAACAGATCCAGAAATGAAAGTGAGAAATTTGGAAGAAATGAATGATTTTGGTCTCACTTTAGAGGAAAAAACCCAAACCTTTGTCCCCGACAGTCAGAGTCGGTGACAGTGCTACTTTCACTGACTCGTAGAGGCTTGAACGGACAGGAAATGGAGGTTTTTCTTCCTGCCAAAAGCAGGTGCCTGCAGATGACAACAGCTGGGAAAGAGCAGGGACACACGATGAAGCCACAGCACCCAGACTGACTCATTTCTATCACAGTGGGAGCACGAGTACAAATACCAGGAAGTTCTACGGCTGAAATGTTAGAACCAAAAGAAAGAAGTGTCTAACGGTGAATGCGATGTGGTGAAAACATCACACGTACAGCGTTGATGGTGTATGAATACGAGCCTCCATGGCAAATACTTTGTTGGGTTGGGAGGGTGTGTGTTTTTGGTGACTTCAACCTCCCTCCACCTCTGTATTTACTGAGCTTTGGACTGTACCATTTTAAAAGTTTGTTAGTTTCTCCGTGGTTTGATCTTGCTGGTGCTGTATCAGCTTCACTCATGTGGCGCAGGACACATTCGATAATCAACAAAAAAGGAAATCTCAACTTCTGCCAGCCGTTATTAGGCCCTGTCAGCTGATACACCTGATCTAATGAGACAGGGAAACCCTGGATGGCAGCACCCTGGCCCCCAGCAGCACCGTAAAGAACCAGGAGTTCTCTTTGACCAGGATCTGTCCTTGAACTCCCACATTAAGTAAATCTCCAGGACGCCTTCTTTCATTTATGTATCATCGCTAAGATCAGACACATCCTGTCTCTAAGATGCAGAAAAACTAGTCCCTGCTTTTGTCACTTCCAGGCTGGATTACTGCACCTCCCTCCTACCAGGCTGGACTAATAAGTCCCTAAAGACTCTCCAGCTGGTCCAGAACGCTGCTGCCACGTGTTGACTAGAACTGGTAGCAGAGACCAGGTCTCTCCTGGACTGCTTCTCTGCATGGCTCCCTGTCAGATTCAGAACAGAATTTAAAATTCTTCTTCTACCATCAAAGTCCTCAACAGTCAGGCTCCTTCATCCCTGACAGAGCTCCTAGTCCCCTATGATCCAGCTAGAACCCTTCACTCCCAGGATGCAGGGTTCCTGCTGGTTCCTAGAGTTCTAACAGTAGAATGGAGCCAGAACCTTCAGCTATCAGGCTCCCCTCCTGTGGAACCGTCTCCCAGTTTCAGTCCAGGACCCAGACCCCCTCTCTAGGTTTAAGAGCAGACTTAAGACCTTCCTTGTTGATCAGGCTTATAGTCAGGACTGCTTAGGCTGGCCCTTAGATCTGCTGCTGCAGGCTCAGACTGCTGGGGGATCTCCCATGATGCACTGGGCTTCTCTCTCCTCCTCCTGTCCTCATACGTGTTACTAACTCCTCTTCTTCTCCCCTCATCCCAGATCCTGGTGCTGCTGGAGGAGGCTCCAGACCTGAAGAGGCTCCAGCTGCCACCCGTAGCTCCACCTGCTCACGTCCCCGTCTGTCCATCAGTCTCTCCTCCTTTCTCTCCCTCTTTATCTCTGTCCCTCTCTTTCCTTCTGTCTCTCTGTCTTCCTCCATTCTCTGTCTTTGTCTCTGTTCATCAGTCTCTCCTCCTGTCTCTCCCTCTTTCTCTCTGTCCCTCTCTTTCCTTCTGTCTCTCTGTCTTCCTCCATTCTCTGTCTTTGTCTCTGTCCTGCTCTCCTGCTCTCTCTCCGTCCCCACTGATCCTGGATCTGCTCCACCTTCCTGCTGGTAAAAGGAAGGTTCTGGTGGCTGCTGTTGCAGGATGTGCTGCTGATGGAGAATTGTTGGGTGGAGGTTCATTGAAGGAGGGAGGTGCTGGACCTGCTCTACTTGGAAAGAGTCAGGACAGAACTTTGGTTGGGGTTTGGTGCCAAACAAATACAACTGACTTGACTTTACTAGATCTTAAGAAGGTCCACAGGATTGTTTGTTATCGCTGAGTATCAAGTTGAGTGCATGAAGTTGTTGTGAGCAGAGAACCAAAACAATTGTTCAACACGAAGAACTGTAGAATGAGCTCTGGGAACCAGGCTGCCGTCTAGTGGTCGGACAGTTGTCATAGCAGCGTGTAACAAATACCCTCATTAATGAGGTCCGCAGTGAGCAGCTTCTAAACAAGCACTTGTCATCAGTTTTGGATAGTAATTAACCCTCGGGGAGCTTAGAGAGGGGTAATAGATGTTTGAGGATAACAGGGATTACTGGGGGCGCTAATGAAAGCTCCAGAGACCCACAATGCAACACTCTCACTTTGGTCGTCAGCCGTAGGCCTGATTTTGATGACATCTCTGAATATTCACAGTTCTTCAAAAAAAATAAATGAGGGAAAAACCCATTTTTGCTTGGTGTACCACAGGGATGAAGTATTTTTGTAGTCCAACAAGAAGTTAATATGTAAGGTCATTTTGTAGTCCAATGGGAAATGGTCATCTCCTGGTTCCTCCACCAACAGGAAGTGGTCCTCTCCTGTTTCCTCCACCAACAGGAAGTGGTCCTCTCCTGGTTCCTCCACCAACAGCCAATGGGATTGTTCCATGTGATTGTGGGTGATTGAATCAGTAAATCAGTTCTTGACGATCTTCCAGGTTTTGTTCATCAAGATCATCTTCACTAATGAACCCTCTGATGATGCTGGAAGCCTGGATGCAACTGTTAGCAGTGCTAAGCTAACGTTAGCCTATGAAGGAGCTACACCAGGGTCACATGATTTCAAGGTGACCACCACTAAGCTTCAGGCTTCTAGTGATTCCCCTGATGACCTTTAATGACCTCCACTCCAACCAAGATTTTTAAGACTCCATCACTCCAACATCCACCGGTCTGGTGTTTACTGGTGGATCTGATGGAGAACTGAACCTCCAACATCCACCGGTCTGGTGTTTACTGGTAGATCTGATGTAGACCTGAACCTATGACATCCTCCGGCCTGGTGTTTGGTGGTGGATCTGATGTAGAACTGAACCTCCAACATCCACCAGTCTGGTGTTTACTGGTGGATCTGATGTAGAACTGAACCTCCAACATCCACCAGTCTGGTGTTTACTGGTAGATCTGATGTAGAACTGAACCTCCAACATCCACCAGTCTGGTGTTTACTGGTAGATCTGATGTAGAACTGAACCTCCAACATCGACCAGTCTGGTGTTTACTGGTGGATCTGATGTAGAACTGAACCTCCAACATCCACCAGTCTGGTGTTTACTGGTAGATCTGATGTAGAACTGAACCTCCGACACCCACCAGTCTGGTGTTTACTGGTGGATCTGATGTAGAACTGAACCTCCAACATCGACCAGTCTGGTGTTTACTGGTGGATCTGATGTAGAACTGAACCTCCGACACCCACCAGTCTGGTGTTTCCTGATGTGTTTTATGCCGTAGAACAAAACCTTTACGTATATCCAGCTTGTGTAAACCACAGTTCTGATTTCAGACGTTTCAGCAAAAACCTGCTTAGACTGAGACGAGGGAACCTCATCTTTATCAGTGATAACATCGTTCTGGGTTGTTTAGATTATGGATTCTTAAATTAGGATTTCGGTGGCTTTTTTGCACGTAAAGAGATTGTGACCAGGTATATGTTGGGGACAGAAGGCGCTCCAGAGAGGGCAAGCGGTCTTTGTCCCTCAGAACCTGAATGCACCACCACATCCTTTAATTCAGTTAGCCTGCTGGTCCTGGAGGCCACCAGGGAACTCTGAGGCCATCAGGACACTCATTAAGACCGAATATTAACCAAACACCCAGGCACAACACTGATGGCGTGATGTAACCTGCAGCATGCTCCACAGGGACAAAATATCCCCTCTGAAATATGTAATTTGCAGTTTACATTTTTTTAAACGCCAAGTTTTCACCCACGAAGATAGTAAACCATCAGTTTTAGAATGAGGGTGAATGGGGAAAAAAAAACGCAAAAAAAACCACACCCCAGATTAACGTTATTACCAGAAAAGGGATGTGAGGGGGGCTTCAGTTCAGGACGGGGGTCCAAATAATATTGGAGTAATACCTTCGTCTCAGCTGCCTGTGGTAAATGGAGCTGTTTGGTTGGTTGGTTCGTTAGTAAGTTAGTTAGTAACAGGCTCTAAAGCGATAAGCTGGCCTCCTGAACGCTTCAACATTTTTGCACATAAACGTTTGTCCAAAAACCCTCTCAGACTCTCAGGGGGAAGCCACCTCTTCCTGATCCACCCGAAAGCTCAGTCCTCAAACATCTTGAATTGAGATTTTCAAGGAGCAACCGTTCGTTCACACGCTACTGGGAACGAGCGCCACCAGCTCCTTCATGGGAGCGCCAATCCTGAAGTGAAAGAATTCGGTTTTAGTTTGAATTCGCCGGGATTAAATTGGACTTCGCACTTTGCGAGACGGTAAAGAGACGGATTGGCTGTTGCTACCGTAGCAACAGTCTCCATTAGCCTCCTGTTCGTGAGGACTTGGACTGTTGCTTTAAGTCGCCTACATCTTCCTGACAGTTCAGAGGGCCGTTGTGGCATCATCATCATCATCATCATCATGTTGCATCATTACAACAAAATCCCCCAATGGACAAAACTGTGACTATATATACATCTGCATCTGAGGAAGCGACATTCTTTGCTCCATCTTTGCATGCAACGAGGGCTCAGGAGAGAATCGGTGGAGAGGAAGTCCGAACGTTGCCGTGCAGCTTGATGGAAAACTACAGCTTCAACAGCTTGGTGCTCCAGATGCAGGGACTGAATCTCTCACAGGAGGCTGTCTACCCCTTCTTCTTCTTGTTGTTGTTCTGCTATGTGTTCATCATGGTTTTGAATATTGGCATTGTTCTTTTGATTTTCATAGACAAAAGCCTCCACCAGCCCATATACCTCCTCTTCTGCAACCTGCCTCTCAGCGACATCCTGGGAAACTCCACCTCGTTGCCCCGTTTGCTGGTCGACGTCTTGCGGCCTCCGTCGGAGCGCCTCATCTCCTACAACGAGTGCGTCTGCCAGGCTTTCACCACTCACGTGTACGGCACCTCTTCCCACACGGTGCTCATGATTATGGCCTACGATAGATACGTGGCCATCTGCAATCCTCTGCGCTACGCTGCCATCATGACCAACAAGATGGTGATCAAGCTGACGCTCTCAGCCTGGGGCATCGCTCTGGTTCTGGTCGGGATTCTGCTGGGTCTGACCGTACAGCTGAAACGATGCCGGAGTCTGATCGTGAACCCGTACTGTGACAACGCCTCGCTGTTTAAACTCTCCTGCGAGAATGTGTTCGTCAACAACGTCTACGGCCTCACATTCACCGTGGCTTTGCTAACCAGCTCCATCGGCACCATGGTGCTGACCTACAGCAAGATCACGGTGGTGTGTCTGACCAGTAAGAGCAGATCTCTGAACAATAAAGCCCTGAAGACCTGCAGCACTCACCTGGTGGTGTATCTGACGATGCTGCTCAGTGGTTTCACCCTCATCATCCTGCACCGCTTCCCTCAGTTCTCCGACTACAGGCACCTTTTCGCCATTCTGTTTCATGTCGTCCCCGGCACCCTCAACCCCATCGTCTACGGAGTGCAGTCGGCAGAAATCTGCAGGTCCTTGTCCAAGTTGTTCCAGTCCAAAGCAATCAAGCCCTCATTCTGAGCAGCTGTGGCTCATTTACTCAGATTCACTCTGGATCTCCTCACTCTGGGTTCTGTTTCTGTGAGATCTTCATCACCTCCTCATCATACTGAGAGGCGATCTTCCCTCTATTTGCACTTTCATGATGCAGCACTTGTATTTGAGGAGGACCGTCATAACAAAAACATATTTCACCTGACTGTTTGTGATGTAAGAAGAAGACAAGCAATGTTTTGTTCTCCTCCTGTCACGTTTCTGAATTCATTATAAAGTTGTTGATTTTTTAAATTTTGAAAGAATCTTCCCCAAAAAGAATACAAGCTCTGATAAGTAAATGTACATTGTGTTTATTAATATTTTTTAAACAACAGTAATAATATATGGGAAATGGTCTACTTCTGCTACTGATGATGAGAACTTCCAGTGAGGGATTAACAAACAGGCCAGTTAAAAAGATCTGGAGGGAAAACGATGTTAGAAAGTAGAAGGTGACGGATGTGTCGAGTCAGCTGTTATTACCGGGTTGCACACAGAACTGGGATATTTATCCGACTGGATGAAAATAGGAAAATGTGTTAAGACTGTAAATTGTATCAGGTTGTAAAGTAAATATTAAACTGGGAAATTGTTTCTATTCGTTTAAGGTAAGCGGTCAAAGAGGTGTCGGGATCACAATCAGTGGGTGTTGATTTATGAGTCCCTTCAAACATGTCGCTTCAATTGAGGTTCTCCTCTTCGTGTCCAATACTTGTGTTTTGTTCTACTCATCAGTGATATTGACCCTCGTCTGAGACAAATAAAGGTCTGGTTTGTTCACTCATCAGAGGCGTTTGTCTTCTAACCACAGTTGAATGAGTTTGAAGATATGTTTTCACGTTTCACTATCATATATATATATATATATATATATATATATATATATATATATATATATATACATACATACATATACAGTATATATGTGTCTGTGTGTGTGTGTTTAGATGTACTTGAATCTAGACTATATTTTACATGTGTAACAAACCCACGTGTTCTCTACTGGAAGAATAAACCCACTAAACTTCTCCTGTGTTGCTGCCATTTCTCACTGGAGCCTCCAACAGCTGAGCTGCACGTCAAAGCAACACCAAAAGTGTGTCTGGCTTTGCTTCGTGGGCTAAAGGCTCCTGCTGGCGAGCGAGGAAATCAGAAATGTCCCACGTGTTGAGACATAGATCGACAAAAATGTTTGAGTTTGAAAGGAATAAACCACGACATTCTATTTCTGAGAGGTCAAGGGTCAACTTCAGTGTGACGTTATGATGTTCTACAAGAACAACAGTCACACAAACACTCTCACTCATCCACACACCCACACACAAACCCACACACAAACCCACACACACACACACACACACACACACACACACACAAGTAGAAGAGCCTTAACTCTTAACTCCACGTCACCACAGCAGGTGAGGGAGTGAAGCTTTTGAAGCTTGTTGCTATGGTAACACACACCATTATTCTGCTTGTTTATTTTTTTATGCTCACAAATGCAACAAGAAAAAGTACCTTCTATACTCTGTCATCATCCTGTGTACAAACTACGTTCTCTGTGTAAAAGATCGGGTGAAACTCATGTGATTAATGCTGCCTGGTCCTCATAAAAATCTCAAAACAAAGCTCTTGAAAAGGCTGAGGTTCTGCCTCCTCCTGCGGCCAGCAGGGGGAGACGCTCCCTAAACCTCTGACACCTCCCGTCCAGGTAGGAATTTGTTCAGTTGTGTGCAGTTTCATTAAAACAAATATGTTTTGATTCATATTGTATATGAAACTAAAACAAAAAACAAAAACAAAACAAAGAAAGAAAACCTTGAAAGCAATTTTCCAAACATAAATTCCTGTGGAGTAAATAAAAGAGTGAATTTCACTGTAGGAGGTAACTATGCCTGAAATAATAGAAACATAAACACAACGAACCACAAATTTTTACTGAATGTTTTTAATGAAACGTGTGAAATATTATCATAACAACACATGCACTCATTAAGTTGTGGTGCTGCTCGTGTCAAAACACTTAAAGGAACGAACCAGCGACTTGGTAAAGGGTCACATTGTCCTTCGTCAGTGGAACCGGACAGGAAGACAAAGACTGAGACCCACGCTAGTTAGCTTAGCACAATGAGTGGTTGTGGATGGGAAGTGTTAGCATACCTGTGTCAAAAGTCAAATACATTTTTGTTCAGGACAGTCTTGGCCTGCATTGATATAATGAGGATTGTGTTTAATACGAGTAATGAAATAAAGATTTAATAAAAGAATCAGACAATAGTCATGAGGAGGAGGAGGATTCCTGCTGGACTTGAGCTAGCTGATGCTAACACTTCCCACCCACTACCAGCCATTGGGCTAAGCTAACTAGCCTGGGTCTCAACTCATCTTCCATAAAAAGTTTCCCTTAAACTACAAATAAGAATTGAAAAGTGTATATCAGTAATATCCTATTTGATATTCCATAAACACGACTGCTCGACTAGCTGCTCGACTAGCTGCTCTACTAGCTGCTCGACTAGCTGCTCTACTAGCTGCTCGACTAGCCGCTCTACTAGCCGCTCGACTAGCCGCTCTACTAGCTGCTCGACTAGCTGCTCGACTAGCTGCTCTACTAGCTGCTCGACTAGCTGCTCGACTAGCTGCTCTACTAGCTGCTCAACTAGCTGCTTGTACTACTGTAATACTCTGGGAGAGACGGATCTCTGGTTATTTTCTGTGGAGATTTTTTCTTCCGGCATCACTTTTCCAATCCCTCACTTTACTTCTGTGGAACACTGCCACAATCTTCTGCCGGAGGTCTTTACACTGCAGCCCATAGATGATGGGGTTCATAGTCGGAGGGATGATGTGAAACATGACAGACGCCACTTTCCCGCTGTTCGCCCAGGCGGTGCGACGGTGCATGATCATGGGGGTGAAGGAGGAGACCAGCATGATCAGGTAGACCACCAGGTGTGTGGCGCAGGTCTGCAGCGCTCGGCTGTTCAGGACTTTGTTCTTGCTGCTCAGACACACCATGGAGATCCTCAGGTAGGTGATCGCGATGCTGCCGAGGGAGGAGCCCAGGATCAGCACGGCGCTGCCCAGCCCGTAGATGTGGTTGATCATGAGGTTCTGGCAGGAGAGCTTGAACAGGGAGGCATTGTCACAAAACGGGTTTATTATCACCCGCCTGCAGCGTGTCAGGCGGATGGTTAGGCCCAGAAGAATCGCAACCAAGATGAAGGGGACTGCCCATGCTCCTACCGACAGCTTGACCACCATCCTGTTGGTCATGATGGTGGCGTATCTCAGGGGGTTGCAGATGGCCACGCAGCGATCGAATGCCATGATCATGAGCACCACGTGAGAGGTGCCGGCGTGGAAGTGAGAGGCGAAAGCCTGAATGACACAGTCGATGTAGTGGACACAGCGCTCGGTGATTGGCGTGAAAACGTCACCGAGCAAGCGAGGAACGATGGCTGTGGCCCCGAAGACATCGTTCACACTCATGTTGCAGAGGAGCAGGTACATGGGCTCCTGGAGGCTCCGCTCCAGGCTGATCAGCACCACCAGGCTGATGTTGGACACCATGATGAAGGTGTAAATGAGGAGGAGGAGGGCGAAGGTGGGGACAGAGGCCTGGGGGCTGACCTTTAACCCCTCTATCATTATAACATCAGCGTTGAGAGTCTGGTTCTCCATCCTGCCGAGAAGATCAAAGAAACAGAGCTGATGGGGTTCTTTGATGATCCCGAGCTGCTACACACACTGGACACCATAGAACAACCTCCACCCGTTCTACCAGCTCGGCCTCAAACGGTCTGCACAGATCCTTCTGGAATATGACGACATTTTTTAAATAAACACATTGAATTACTATTATTATTATCATAATTATTATTCACCATTTTGTAATTCCACAATCTAAAGTCGGTCACTTGTTTTATGAATCTTTCCCCTGTGTTGGTGTCTTCTTCTTATTCAAGCGTTCCTGGTCACTTTGAACTCGTCTGTTTCCTCTGCTCTCATCTTAACACAACAACAAGCCATCCTCTGCATATTTAACACCTCTGTAGAGTCAGAGACAACATCTCAGGCTGGTGGTGGAGGTAGCAGACGAAGAGAACATACAAGGACACCGGAGCGTGGAAAAAAATGTCTGCTGTTTGGGGAGGGGCGAAGGCCTCGTGGCGAACATATCTGTGACAGCAGGATGTGGAAACACGTCAAGAGTTCACCGTGCTTCCAACTGGATTCTGACCAAAGTACCGAGACTTGTTGATACCTTTGTTCATGGTTTTAGTCAGAACCGTTCGGTTCTCTCTGCTCTCTGGTCTTGGCATCAGTGCAACCGTGTGACCAAAATGTTGGAGAACAAGTTTTGTCATAGCAATATTACACAATGTGAACATTGTCAAACAATAATGTGTGAGGTTATGTTGCATTATGATAATTAACAGTTAGCAAAGGTTAATCAGGCATCGCACGTGTAACCATTTTTTGAAGTTACTGAGTGGAGATCTGCTGAACTCATCACGGATGTTTTGTCAAAATGTGTTTTTTTTCACCTGTAAGAACTAAATAATCAGTTCTGAGATCAAATGTCACTTATGATTAATTAACTACTTAATTAGCTGGTTTGAGTCAGACAAGGATGTCATCACTGGGTGAATGAAGTGTACGGAGGAACACAAGCGCCACCAAAATAGCGCGAAAGAACTTCATCGATTAACAACTAATTGCACAACACACACATTGGTGAACACATTCATAAATGTGCTTATTAGACTATTAATAGACAAAATTAATAATATTTCAGTTTTGGATTCTTTTATTCAGAAATTAAAAGAGAAATAATGAAGTAATAAAACAAAAACATCCTAAAACAGTTTTATGCAGTACATCACACTTTAACCCTTAATAATGACATTTACATTTTGTTTTCCCACCCTTTTTCTTATTCCTATAGCAGAGCAGTGTGTGTGTGTGTGTGTGTGTGTGTGTGTGTGTGTGTGTGTGTGTGTGTGTGTGTGTGTGTCAGGTTTATCCGCTGATGCCACCTTACCTGCCACCTCCAGCCAGACCCGAGAACAACTAGCAAGCAGCTTATATCAGTTGACTGAACGCCCTGGCGCTGCCGCGCCTCATTTGGTTGCCAGGCAACTTGTCTTCCATAACCGGATCAGCCGGTTTTTAGTTTATTAAAACATGTTTGAAATGATTTACAAAGATACACGTGGATGTTTGATGTTCACAGATCAATTGATTATTAAAAGTTATGTGATAAATCTAATTGGCGATTGACCACAAACCAAGTTTCCGATAATTCCATCAACCTCAGATTGAACCTTAAAGTTTAACACAATCCTTTTTAAAACAGCACACTGACTTTCTTGCAAAAGTCTGTCATCGCATTTTATTCCAGACGAGAAGATGGAGATGTGTCTCTCAAATGTGCTGCTTCAGGGAGATGAGATCGACGCTAGTTAGCTTAGCACAATGAATGGTTGTGGGCAGGACGTGCTAACGTCAGCTAGCTTTGGTTCTGGATGTCACTTTCTTCAGAAGTAGTTCTCCTCATCTTCTCTCACAAGTGATTAGTAGCAGTGTCTGATTCTAAAACTACTCTGTGACACAAACTTGGTTTTATTCATGCAGGCAAGGACTGTTTTTGAGAAAAGTCCATTCAGTGACTGAACTATGCTAACACTTCCCACCCACTACCATTCATTGTGCTAAGCTAACGAGCCTGGGTCTCAGCTCCCTGTTTAAGAGTCCATGTTTGTGTCTGGAGACGAGAGACAACCAGAGACGTTTCCACACAGATACAAAAATATTAGTTGGTTCAACAGAGTGGGATACTGACTCACTCTTCTCTGGAGCTCTTTTACTTTGCTAACATACTCTAACCTTTCTTTGTATTTAGAGACCTCAAAGCGTTTGGCAGGAGGTCAGACTGTGGTTGTACCTGGCGGCCTCAGGTGTGCGCTCGTGAACCTGACCTGGCTGAAAAAAAAAGGATTAAAAGAAGATGTGGGATTCACTTTTCATTCTGTATTGTCTTTCCACTGTGGGACTTTTGATTCCTTTTAAATAGGATTAGAATTTTTTCTCTGACCTCTTTGGTTTGCAGCCCATACATAATAGCGTTCATCGAAGGAGGAATCACATTGAACAAGATGGCCGCCAGCTTCCTCTCATGGGACAGGTGAGGGAAACGGTGGAGGACGATGATGAGGATGCCTGACACAAACATGATGATGTAGACCACCAGGTGTGTGGCGCAGGTCTGCAGAGCTTTGCTGTTCAGGGTTTTGTTGCTGCTTCTCAAACACACCATGGCGATCCTCAGGTAGGTGAGCACCATGCTGCAGGCGGACACCACGAACATCCCCATGGAGACAATGAGGCCGTAGATGTGGTTGACGATAATGTTCTCACAGGACAGTTTGAACAATGTGGCGTTGGAGCAGTACACGTCGTCGACAACACGTCTGCAGCGTGACAGACGAACGCTGAGGCTGACGGTGACCGCGATGATGACAAAGGACACACCCCAGGCTGACAACGACAGCTTCACCACCATCTTGGGGGTCATGATGGTGGCGTATCGCAGAGGGTTGCAGATGGCCATGTAGCGGTCGAAGGCCATGATGATATGCACAGCGTAGCGGTTGCTTCCGTTGAAGTTGACGCTGAAGGCCTGAATGACGCAGATGTAGTAGTGAATGAGGTTCTCTCCGCTGAAAATGTCTCGGAGTACATGAGGTAATATGACGGAGGCTCCAAAAACATCATTGATACTCATGTTGCAGAAGAGTAGGTACATGGGATCGTGGAGGCTCCTCTTCACCAAGATCAGGGCGAGCAGGCTGATGTGAGACATCATGATGAAGATGTAGATGAGGAGGAAGAGGACGAAGGCGGTCGCTGATGCCTTGGGACTGAGGTTCAGGCCCCTCAGCTCCAGAACGTCCAAACTGAGAGTCTCATTCTCCATCCTGCAGGTGGAGGCTCCTGCAGAGCAGCAGAGGACTCGGTCAACATCACATCCGTCTACAAATCTGCCTGGTAAATGGACGCTGTGATTGTGACAGTAAGATTCTGTTTCTGCAACTGCATGATACAAAAGCAGCAAGATTTTAGAAAATACCCCCCCCCCCCAAAAAAAAAATCCCCACATAAAAATGAAGAACCTCAGAACTTCAGAGTGATGGTGCGAATACTGAGACTGAGAGCAGCAAATCTGTTGTCATTATTTCTCCATTTCATTATTTTTATTTAATTATTTCATTATTTATCTATTTTATTTAATATTTAAGTTCTTCATGAAACAAAGCACGTTCTGAAAACCAAATATCAGGCGAATCCATCAAGGTTTTCTCTCTACAAGCAGCAGTTGAGACATCTTTTTGATGGTTCGATAATCGTCAATTGCTATTTCTTGCTGAGATCTGAAAGTAGAAAGTCACACATTTGGTGCCAAACTACGGCATTTATTGGGAATTTTGTCACAAAGGAGGAGCTCAAAGTGAAGCGCAGCACAGTGGAAGAAACACTTAAACAAACAACAACTTAGAGGATGAAACAACTAAAATAACTTTAATTTTTTGCCCAGTTCAGTAATTCTCCCATGATGTCACAAACAGATCTGCACGTCCAGCGCGCAGGCCCAACATTTGTGAGACGATTTATTTCAATGACCAACAACACAGGCGGGTCACACACAAACCACTCATAAAAACATAGAGGATGAAAGCTGCAGTTAAGAGAGTGGAACCATAATGATTATTAAATATTTCTGAACATTTAATCATAACTCAGTCAAAAGAACACTTGTTCACATTCAAATTTGCTCTTCACATTTTCAAAGAATTCATCCATTTTGTCTCCCAGCATTATTATTACAACGCAAACACGTGTGTGTGTGTGTGTGTGTGTGTGTGTGTGTGTGTGTGTGTGTGTGTGTGTGTGTGTGTGTGTGTGTCATGTTTACCTCTGTTAACGTGATCTTCCTCCTGCCACACCAGACTTGGACTGGCAGAAACCTTTTAAATGTAACGGTAGCAGAAGAAAAAAAAAAGCAGCACTCTGGTGGGAATTAGAAGTCCTGCCCAACGCGCTGCAACTCAAAGGTTACGTTTCAACTCTTCATTGAAGCTCAGAAAGTTTCAAAACTCCTTCAAAGGTCAGATGGCTTCATCCTCATCCACAGAATTACTAGCATAGCATAGCATAGCATAGCATAGCATAGCATAGCATAGCGTAGTATAGTGTTGTACCACTGGTGTTAGGGCCACATTTCGATATGAGCCCAAGCATGTTTGAGATCCCAGGGTAAAGGCCCAGCAGGGAACAGGGAACAGGGACCCCACCCCACCCTACACACACACACACACACACACACACATACACACACACTCAGAAACACACACACACACACACACACACACTATATTTGATGTTGCGGTTCATCAAGTGAAGGCATCAGGATGTAAATCAAATGTTCTTACATCAGGTCTTGCAACCACGAGGGGGCGCTCTGGCCTAAGTTCCCTTTTCTCCCCCATGTCTTCAGACCTGGATTCATCAAATGCGTCAAGGTGCTTTGACCAATCTGCCCTCAGATCTGTTTCTGGGACTCCTCCATGGTGAAAGTATGCCGTCGTAGTTTTTGTGTAATCCTGACAAACAGATAAACGCCACCTAAAACACGTTGCTTTGAATCTCAAGGTTAAAATCTGGAGAAGAAATTAATCTCTTTTTCTCCCAAACAGCCTGAACGATACAAATGTGAGTCACACACAAGCGCTTCAGTGCCAGTGCACCGGCGCCCGGTGCTCAAGCCCCTCGTGATTTACATAAAGCAGCGAAACTTTGAGGTGTTGTGAAGAACTTCGACGTGGTGTCATTTTGATTGACAGGTATCGGCCGCTCTATTAGTTGGATGAGTAGCCCCCCCCCCCCCCATCAAGTGATGTAACGTCTGATGTTCTGTTGCTGCTCATTAAATCACAGGTCAGAAACAGCAATGTCAAGGAAAAATGACCTCACCATTTCAACATGGCTGTTGCTACAGCAGCAGTTTGTTCATTAGCCTCATGATGGAAGCCCCCACCTCCCAGTGGAACTACATCACATTCCTCCGTTCAAACTCTCCAACATGCAATCGCTGGTGGCCCCCCAGGAGCCACAGAGGCCCCTGACTCGATGCTCTGAAATCAGTTCTGTTGTGAATGTGACTTTTGTTGTTGAGTTTCTGATGCGTTTAATGAGACCAACCAGACTCAACTGCTGCTTAGTGAAAGGTTTGGTTTGTGCCATCATCCACGTTTCTCCTCCGACAAAATCGACACGGACAGGTTCCAGTTCGATCCTGATTCAGCAGCATTTCACCCCAATCTTGACGAATTATTCCATGTTGTTTGTTGAGTCCACAGCGACTCGGTTTAGTGATTCTTGTGTCTTTTGTCCAGCTGAATAAACGGCCGTTAGAAGCGTTCTGGTGGTCTCAGAGACCACCAGGTTCATGGGGTTGGAAGCTGCAGTGAGGCATTCAGGGAGCGACGGACACAGAGGTGTTCACCTTCTCTGGGGAAATTGACTTCTGTCTTTCCCCTGAGTTTATTGGTGATGTTTTATTTCTATCACAGTCAAACATCGACAACAAACCTTCTGCCTCTTAATTCAAGAAACCTGCCTTCATGTTTGATTGATGGTAGAGCATTTGACCTACAGATCATCTCCATCTTCTTGTCCGACTCTGGAAACGACCGACAAGGAGACTTTCTCAAAAAGTTGGTAGGTTCCTTTGAAGTAGATCGATCAAACTGATGTCTATAGGTGATCAGGTACTTGTACTGTTGATGTAAAGAACATCAAGTATCCTGCATCCATCTGCTCAGGAGCTTTAGTGATTTTTTGGGGATTTTTTTTTGGATTATTAGGCTGACTTTTCCCTTCACAACTGAAGCACTTTTGCGCTTCCTATGGACTTTTCCTTAATTAGGTCTAAATTCTTGCTTGTGTTGTACGTCGCTTTGAACAAAAGCGTCTGCTAAATGAAATTGTAGAATAGTAGAATTGTAAAAGTTTTCCCTGGTAAATCAGAGTTCGTTGGAAAACGCCGTGAGATCGGAAGGTTCGCGCTGTGATGGTGAGGTGGGTCTCTGGAGATATCAGCAGCGTCTCCAGTAGTCGTTGTTTTCTCCTAACAAACATCTATTACTCCTCTCTGAGCTCCCGGGGGACTAATTACCATCCGCAACAGTTGATAAGTGTTTGTTAAGAAGCTGCTCACTGCGGACCTCATTATGGGGGTTTTTGTTCCTTGTGGTTACCACTAGAGGGCAGTGCAGTCCCCAGAGACCCCAACATGCAACTGAGAGAAACAACAACAAACACTTTACCCTGAGTGAGGATGAGGATGAACTCTGAACATTCCTGGAGGTGACAGGAAACCAGATACCAGCCACAAATGACCAGATACACGAGTCAAACTGTGCTTCAGGTTCATAAATAAACTCCAGCACACCTCCCAAATTTCCAAAACTTTAAATTTCCCAAGTTTACTTCATGTAGCAATTTACTTTTTAGCACTCTTGTACTTTTACTTCTTCACTGTTTACCAACTCGCACGGTAAACTCCAAGTCAACAGATGGCTGATCCCACAGTTACTTCTACTTGAAAATGGAATCATCTCCCCTCTAAATGTCAATATAGAAATGGAAATAATGGCAGATTTCCTGTCGGGTCCAGGTCACCCCTAAACCACGCCCCTTTCTTCTCAGAAGATGCCGATTGGTCGAAACCAACCTCGCAGTCTGGAAAGATGGATCCTCATGTGACCTCCAGATCTCATGAATCCATCAGACTTGTGAAGGGGGAAAACACCTAAGGAATAAATCCAGCTGACTCAGGACCTCAAATTCTGATTTAATTCGGTGAATTCATTCAGCCTTGAGTTTTAGCCCTGACCTCCGTTTGATGGATCCATGAATCTCACCGCTGACAGCTGTTCACTGACACATTTAACCTCCATACTTGAGGATCCGTTCCAGACCAAAACAAGCCCACAAACACTCCCACGGCCTCACTGAGTGCCCAGGGAAGTCATCATTTCCAGCTCTAGGAGGATGAGGCTCAGCAGGGTCCTGCCCTCAGGCCTGGTCCTTGCCTCCCTGGTACAGACGGGGGGGGGGGTCCTGTGGTTCTTACTCAGCAAATTCAGCAGAAAATCCCAGCACATGTGGCTCCATGCACTCATTCAGGGAACCCCAGGTAGTTGTGGAAAGTGTTGCAGACAGAGGAAAGTTTTCCCCTCTACTGACTCGGCTGATGTCGGTGTCATGGTGTCGACCTCAGCAGATTTTACCTCCACATGCTGGGAAAAGAAAGGTTTTTATGCCTCAAGGATTCAAGGCTCTTTATTCATGATGCTTTATTTCATCATCATTCTACAATTGAACAGCGTTATTGACAGCATCATAAACATATCGAGTCAACTTGAATAATATGCCATTGTTAAACCCTCACTAAGCCTTTTTGCTGCTTTATCATTTATTAGAAATGAAGACATCCTACATAACACACACTCCTGCTATTGGCAGTTAACTAAACCTTTGGATTCACCAGACTGAAGTCAGGATGGATGCCCTGGAAAGATGAATAAATCTGTCACTATCCGCTTTCTTTATTATTCTTGCTTATGAGCGCACGGTTCACTGCCGATGAAGGCCTATAAAACATGTATTAATATTAATTAAAACTACCAAAAATGTAGTAAAGCTTTAACAATGACATATTTTTATACGGGGCATATCTGACCTATTACTTGGTGGTTATCACGGTGTTGTGTGGCCTTGAAGGACCCCTGAGGTTCTCAAGATCCCTGTTTATCACCAAAGTGCGCAACAGATAAGACAACGAGCACTTTACTCCATGACTTGTGACAACCTTGGATCAGCTACTGTGTAATATCTTGCTCAATGAATCTCTGATAAAACAAACTGAAAGCGTTCCTCCATCATCTCAGTATAAAGGCGGAAAAATGACAGTAAAGCGCCAGAATGAACATTCAACCTCTGGGAAATTGCTTCTTTTTTCCTTTTTTTTAGGTTGTAAAGTTGTATTTTTTGGCCCTGCTGTCCTGCTCTCCCCCAGCTTCCTCACTCCAACACCAAGGCTCAAATTCCAGTCTGGCTCCTCCTCTTCTTCCTCCTCCCTCTCTACCTCCCTCTCTACCTCAGCCATGGAGCTGCAGGGCTGAAGGTCTGCAAGCTGTTGGGCGTCCCGATGCTTCAGGGAAACAACAGAGATAAAATCTGAGCTGCAGCAAAGTCAGAAAGAGAAACTAACAGGAGCTGCTGCTCTTCAGCTTCCACAGTGAGTCTGAATCTGATTTCTCTCTCGTCTGTCTGGGATTCTTTACTGGGAACACTGGTGGGCCGCCTCACTGCTGCTGGTTCTGTATTTGTTTCCTCACACACACAAAATGTAATGCCTACAAATATCCTGTTCTGACATATGTGATGTACTAACAGAGAATTATTCATACGAGCACATTCCAGGCCCTCTTTTCCCAGCACTGCTGCATCACTCACCATAATCTACTAATGTGGAACATGTTTGAATCATCAGTACTTTTACTTTTGCATGATTCAACCACATTCTTTGCTGATGTGCGTGTACTCCACTGGTAGAAGTTTTTTTTCCATGAGGCACTGATACAGAACATTTTTATGAGTTTCAAGGTCCAGTGAACAGTAAAGTAGTCGTGCAAATAATCGCCTTCCTCAACCTCCGGGGCCAACAAAACATCATATCGGGATACAAGTCGGCTATACTGAGAGCTTTTAACGATATCCTTGTGGTGAACGACTCTGGTGACCATGTAATTCTTGCTCTGTTGAACGGAAACGCAGCATTTGACACTGTGGATCACAGCACCCTGGTGGCTCGGTTACACCACATAGTGGGAACCTATGGTACTGTACTGGAGTGGTTTGAATTGTATCTGGCTGACAGGTGTATGAGTGTAAGCCTTATGTAGGGGTTCCACAGGGGTCGGTTTTAGGGCCCCTGCTTCTCTCTGTATTTGTTGCCTCTGGGCTCCATCCCGAGAAAGCGTGGCATCTCTTTCCATTGTTATGTTGACCACAGGCAGATCTGCGCTGCTGAAAAAGAAAATGCCTTCTCCCTCACACCACTTCTGCCACGTCTCGAAGACATCAAAGCCTGGATGGCCTGGAACTTTTTAAACTTCAATGAGAACAAAAAAAGGAAGTGATGGTGTTTGGCCCCAGTGGCCCTTCTGATCCCACTCCTGTTTATTTGGGGCCTTTGGCAGACGTATGTAAAGCCAACAGTCTCAAACTTTCACTTCAACAAAATTAGCGCAGTGGTGAAGTCCAGCTTTGTCTTTTATTTGTTTTTCCTTGGCTTTCAGTCCTGCATGAGACTCTGAACTTGTTTTAGGGTTTTATGGCTTGCTTTTATTTATTGTTTTTGAATTTTTTTACGTCTCTGTTGTTTTGCCTGTTCATGTACAGCACTTAGTTTCAGCTGCGGTTGTTGCTTGTGCTAAGTGCGATACAAATAAAGCTGAATTGAGTTGAGTAAAAAGACCCTACAGACCAGCCATCGCTCAAGTCATGCACACGTTGACTAAACCATCATTCTAACTAACTAGTGTATGAAAATGGTGGGTTGTCCACTAGTAGAGAATGAGTCCCCATCTGAAGGCGTCACAGTAGTCAGGTCTTGAGTGAGGGGACTGTGGAATGTGAGATAAGCCAGAGAATCGGCACAGGGGGTACAGTTTGGGGATCCTGAGGCATTCCTGGACCATGGTCCTCCTGGTCCTCAGGCTACTTCATGACCTCCTCCCAGGAGAAGGACAAGCCTGTAATCCCAATGTCTCACTGGCAACTCAGGAAAAAACAGATTTTCTGCGGCTGCACCGAGAAATAAAAAGAAAAGTAAAAGGATAGAAGTCCACGATGCTCCAAGATGAGAGAATTCTTGAGAATCCAAAACTCCCTTACAGCTACAAGAATTAGAGGAAAACAAATGTCATCGACTTTAGAAAGCGATGGTTTTAGGCTTTCTGGCAGTTTTCAACAACCTTAATGCCTCCTTCATGCATCTTCTGAATCTGCTCCAATGACGTCAGTCAGATAATTTTAGCTTCAAGATCATGGCTGATATGACCTGCAGCAGTGTTAACATTCCTCTGCTGATAACAAGCTGCTTCCTCCCAGCTTCTCTCTACGTTGCACTCGTCCAGCGTTTTCTTTCTTGTCCATGTGTTGTCTCTTTTACAGAAATATCTAAAACCAAACCCAAGAGCAGAAGTGCCAGAGAGCAAAACAACAGTCGAAGCCTCCTTATCGCTGTGCTCAGACATCTAGGGAAACATTCTGATTCCATCCAAACCAAACAGCATTACAACATTGTGGTGTAAACAGGGTTGAACCAGTGTTTGTATGTTACAGGCTTCCACCTGTAGATATAAGATCATGGGGGCCAATGAAATCAACCCAAACGTGGACCTGGTGAGGTCACGGCCCCCTGCCGGGCACCGGAGACCCTTCAACAGCGTCAAGGTTTGTCTCTGCATTGGTGATGTTGGTGTTTGGGTTTAGGAAATTGTTGCTGTGATTTGTAAAGTGGGGGCAGCAGAGCAGACGCTTGGTTGTTTTCACTGATGTCTTTGTGGTCTGAAGTGAAAGGCCACTTCCTGGAGTCGATCCTGGAACTGCCCCTGTACACAAACATTTCCTCTTCACATTTTGTGTCACGAGGCAGCCTTTATTGATCCTTCATTCAACTGTTTGCAGTCCCTTTTTGTTTTACAAATCCTCCTAATACTTAAAACTTCACATGTTCAAGATAGACATGATTTTTTTGTTTTAAACACAGAAAAATGAGTTCAGGCCAGTTGTCTAATAAACTCCTCCTTTTCTTGGCAGTTCTTTGTGTTCTGTCACAGTTTGCTTCAGCTGGCCCAGCTGCTGGTGTCAGGATACATGAAGAGCTCTATCTCCACCATCGAGAGGCGCTACGGCCTCTCCAGCCAGAAGTCGGGTCTCCTGGCTGCCTTCAACGAGGTGATTGCAGGAAAACTAATGCTTCATTTGTTTTTCATTCATTTTCAAATGAGATGAATCCTGCCCCAGTTCTGACTAAGCACAGAGAATGTTTTGTGTATATTATCACAATTTAAAAATC
This sequence comes from Aulostomus chinensis, assembly GCF_037954235.1. NCBI lineage: Eukaryota > Metazoa > Chordata > Actinopteri > Syngnathiformes > Aulostomidae > Aulostomus > Aulostomus chinensis. The sequence continues at coordinate 2,152,638 of NC_141334.1, read as the reverse complement.
TGCAAAATTAAGTACCTGTTATTTTTACATGTCAGAGCATATTAGTACAATGAATACTACTGTTAGTCTGTATATCCACTGGGTTGGGTCATGGAAGTAGCAGTTCTAGCAGCAAACCCTAAAACTCCCTTCCCCTGGCCACATCAACCAGATCGGACTGGCGTACTCCCAGGCCTCCGTCTAGGATCCTGGAGGTTTCTCCTCAGCTGACACGGAATTTGCAATTCAGCCTTGAATCTGAGGTTCAAATATCGGCCAAAGCTTGTTCTTTGTGTAGATGCTAGGCTGTGCTTGTCCACACTCACAGAAACAAAACGACAGATTTACAAGCTGTCTGTCACGCAGGTGGGGAACACCATCCTCATCATCTTTGTCAGTTTCCTCGGGAGTCGGGTCCACCGGCCACGGTTCATCGGAGGCGGGGCGCTGCTGGCCTGTCTGGCCTCACTGCTGATGGCGTTGCCACACTTCCTGGGCGGGCCATATAAATACACCAACCGCATGGGCTGTAAGAGCCAACACACACCTGGTTTGATTAGTGGATGTTGTAAGGGTCTCACATAACCACAGATTTAACAGATTTTTAATGTTTTAACCATTAAACACTGTCATCATCGGCTGTATTACACCAAAAACTTTAAAGTACAGCTCTTTGAACAGCAGCTGAGTAAGAAATGTAGTTTGATAAGTCTCAGACAGGACGAGTGCTAGCTACTGGCCACTAGCTAACGAACCACCTGTATGATGGCGTGTCCTGTTCAGCTTGCTCTCATTGTGTCGTCCATGTGGAACATCTTCCATGTTTCCTTACAGCCCAGATGAATAACATCTCTGGCATCTGCAAATCAGGAGGCCCGTTCAACATGCAGTCCTCCAATCAGAGCTGCAGCCAGCAGGAGAGCCACGCCCAACAGGGGATCTACCCTCTGTTGCTATTTGCTCAGCTGCTGCTGGGTATTGGATCCGTACCCATCCAGCCCTTCGGCATCTCCTACATTGATGACTTCGCCAGCAAGAAGAACTCGCCACTTTACCTTGGTACGCCTTCCCAGGAAACACTTGACTCACTCCAGGACCAAAAGTCTTGTAACACCCATAGATAACGCATTCGCTCATCTCACACTTATGGATCTCTGTCCATCTGTCACACACGGAATTGAGAGTCCTTCCATCCATCCATCCATTTTCTTCCGCTTATTCCTGTTAAGGGTTGTGGGGGGTGGAGCCTATCCCCGCGGCTATGTGCAAGAGGCGGGGTTCACCCTGGACAGGTCGCCAGTCCATCGCAGGGCCAACACATATAGACAGAAAACCATTCACACTCACAGTTACGCCTACGGTCAATTTAGAGTCTCAATCAGCCTCGTCCCCAATTGCAAGTCTTTGGACTGTGGGAGAAACCCGGAGGACCGGAGGGAACCCACGCAGGAACAGGGAGAACATGCAGACTCCACCCTGCTCCAGCCAGGGCTCCAGCCACATCCTTCTTGCTGTGAGGTGACAGTGCTGACCACTGAACCAACATGCCGCCCTTGAGAGTTCTTATATTAAGCTATTTTCTGTTTATTAAAATGTGGCAGAGGGATGAGGTATTGTTGTCGTCCAAAAGGAAGCAGTCATCTCCTGGTTCCTCCACCAACAGGAAGTGGTCATCTCCTGGTTCCTCCCCCAGCAGCCAATAGGATCACTCCATGTGATTGTGGGTGATTGAATCAGTAAATCAGCTCTGGTGAACAGAAGTTGATGAGCTTCCAGGTTTAGTTCATCAAGATCATCTTCACTAATGAACCCTCTGATGATGCTGGAAGTCACTCCCCGGGAAGGTACATGGGCGGGGCATATTGCAATGACATCACATTATGGGAAAAGGCTTGGGGGACTTTAATATTTCCTGTTCAAGTCAGTGCAGCATTGTCTAGCCACAAATGGCGTTGGTGAAGAGCAGGCTTTGATAAATGTGACCTGAAACAACCCTGAGCCCCACCCACAGCAGGCGCTCGCTGTCTAATCACAACCAGGATTGTAAACAACAACTATACGAGCTACATTGTTGTGTGTTCTGCTTACATAACATGACTTTTATAACGTGACTTTTATTGGTGTCCAGGAAGCCTGAAGACTAAAATAAGATAATTGGTGTCGGCAGCTGATTTTACTGTGGAATTAAAGAGAATGAAGGGGTTTTTTTTTAAGTATTTATCAGGGGGTACAGTGCATTTCTGCTTAGTTGGAATTATAGTGTGAGACAAATTTAAGGTTTTCTTGTGAAACAACTCGTCTGTGTGAATGTGGTTTGTGTCACCAGGCATCCTCTTGGCAGTGACCTCCATCGGTCCGGCCTTTGGCTTCATCACCGGCTCCTTCATGCTGCGCTTCTACGTCGACTTTGACAAGCTTTCCAAAGGTGAGGAGACAGCACTGCCTCAGATATGGAACTTAAAAAAAGGAAAATTGCAAATGTTGGCATTGGATGTTTGGAGGAGGTAAAAACAAAGAGTTGATCTGTGTGGATCAGAGCAACGGTTCCTGCATCAGGATGTTGTTGCACTGGTTGTGTTACATAATCACTCCTCATCTCTGCAGAGGAAGTTATGTGCAGTCTTTACATGCCAACCCGTCTTGGTTATTAAAACTGAGAAAACAAGTCCAGCCAAGTCAAGTCAGTTTCATTTTTCTCGCTCCAAATCCCAACCAAAGTTCTCTCCTGACTCTGTCCAAGTAGAGCAGGTCCAGCACCTCCCTCCTTCAATGAACCTCCACCCAACATTTCTCCATCAGCAGCACATCCTGCAACAGCAGCCACCAGAACCTTCCTTTACCAGCAGGAAGGTGGAGCAGATCCAGGATCAGTGGGGACGGAGAGAGAGCAGGAGAGCAGGACGGAGACAGAGAATGGAGGAAGACAGAGAGACAGAAGGAAAGAGAGGGACAGAGATAAAGAGAGAGAGAGAGGAGGAGAGACTGATGGACAGAGACAAAGACAGAATGGAGGAAGACAGAGAGACAGAAGGAGAGAGAGGGACAGAGACAAAGAGAGAGAAAGGAGGAGAGACTGATGGACAGAGACAAAGACAGAGAATGGAGGAAGACAGAGAGACAGAAGGAAAGAGAGGGACAGAGATAAAGAGGGAGAGACAGGAGGAGAGACTGATGGACAGATGGGGACGTGAACAGGTGGAGCTACGGGTGGCAGCTGGAGCCTCTTCAGGTCTGGAGCCTCCTCCAGCAGCACCAGGATCTGGGATGAGGGGAGAAGAAGAGGAGTTAGTAACACTTATGAGGACAGGAGGAGGAGAGAGAAGCCCAGTGCATCATGGGAGATCCCCAGCAGTCTGAACCTACAGCAGCAGATCTAAGGGCCAGCCTAAGCAGTCCTGACTATAAGCCTGATCAACAAGGAGGTCTCAAGTCTCTAAAGAAGAGAAAGTATGCTACATTTTGTAATTTACATACCTTTGTTTAAAAAAGAAGCCTGGCTACTGAAATATGTCTGACCTGGGGTCCCAGATACTCAGAGCTCATGTCTGACTGAATCATCCTCACGTTTTCAACAAACCAAAAAACCTCTCTGAACAAACCTGCTGCAGTAAAATCAACTCAGCAAGTCGCTTCGTGTTGACCTGTGAGGCCTTTCGCAATGATGTTTGACTTGGCAGTCACAGCGTTTGCAGGCAGTTATCAGATTCATGTCAAGACTCGCAGCGACACTCTGAGTGACATCTGACTTCCACGGTTACGAAAGCGCTGATGTTTCCCATGAAGGAGATTCGTGAGCGTGAATGAGACATGAAGCAGCCAAATGACACGACTCCCCGCTCAGAGAGCGTCCAGCCTGGGAACTTCTCTCAACTGTAATCCTCCATTTGGAAAACTGCAAATCATAAATGCAGACATCAAATATCAGACATGCTCTTACTGTCCATCGTCCCCAGAGACGGACAAGTGAAGACTTTCACACCAGCTATCTTTCATTGTGCTAAGCTAACTAGCGTGGGTCCCCCCTCCCTGGAGCAGGGAACGACGGCCAGTAAGGAACTTTCAAAGGGATCCAAAATCAGTGTTGTCAGTGTGATTTTTTTTCTGGCCGAAGGACAAACAGACAGATGCTTGGGGGATTTAACGAAACTGAGAGAAAGTATCCAGAATACCATTGAGATGGAAAGGCCGTAAATCCGCCCCTGCACTGGAATTTTAAGTGCAATCCAGTTTGTGGTTTCAGTTGTGTAAACTGAGGAGCCAGCATGTGAAAGTTTCACCCTTCGTCTGCTGGAAGTTTGAAAGCTCCAACCTGTGTCGTCTGTGTGTTTAACTGATTATCCTTAAACAAACATGGCTCCACCGCCAGCTGAGCTGCTTACCGCCTGAGCTATCACCGCCTGAGCTACCACTGTGACACCGTCTTTAGGAGGATTTGATATTTGTTTATATTTGAGGGATGAAAGTCATCTTAATTACTGACCTTAAAAGACGAGGGGCTGTCCTGTCGCTGCATGTGGTGGCGTTCCTGTGTTGGGGGGGGGGGGGGGGGTTCTGACTCAGACTCTGACTTTGACTCAACTTCTGTTGTTTGACAGCTTCAGGATTAATGGAGCTCCGCTTCCTGTATAGGAACATTCAAAATATGTATACATGTTTAATGCTTGGAGACAATTCCCAAAGTAAGGGCGTGTGTGTGTGTGTGTGTGTGTGTGTGTGGGCGTGTGTGTGTGTGTGTGTGTGTGTGTGTGTGTGTGTGTTGTAGAGTTTGGAATGTTTAGTGTATGTACTCAAAATGATAATCATCCAAAAAGTATATTTTGCCCTCCAAGTCCTCACTAACAGGTTTCTTCAGCTCACAAAGATGTTTTCTCCCTCCTGCATCACTTCCTTGTGATGCCAGAACGCAGAAAGAGCCAGCCACGTACGTTTAACTGGCGGCTGACAACACCTAAACTGTCCAAAAAACATCCAGTCACAAAAGTAGCTCAAATCAAAGTTGATTATACTGCATGATGACTTCAAGAGTTTGTAAGTGACATATACACAATGTTTTGTGTTCTGTGTCCCCAGACAAGATCCAGTTACACCCTAAGGACCTGCGCTGGGTGGGTGCCTGGTGGCTTGGCTTCCTGGTGGCATCCTGCCTCCTCTTCCTCGCCGCGCTGCCGTACTTCTTCTTCCCCAGAATCATGCCCAAAGAGGTGAGTCAGATGAGGGAGGTCCCTGCTGATGTAGGCGGGCGAGCAGGAGGAGAACTCAACCTTCCAAATGTTGAGGGTCCTTTAGAGTTGATGGTTTTGATTTTGAGTTTCAGTCTGCCACTCGACAAGGACGCTCCAGCTTAACTTGTTTGGTTGGTGACGCGGGTGTAGCAGGTGATCCAGTATTCTGGATGGTGACAGGCTCCTGCCAAGAAACAGATTCATAAAAACTAGGACAACGACGGTACTCCGATCACATTCAGTTATTTTTTTATAAATAAATACATTTTATAAATGAACCAGCCGAGCCTCAACTCAAGCTCGACTGCAGCAGCGCAGCCTCACTGAGATCTGCTTCAGCGTCCTCACCTCCCAACAAGCAGGGAGTTCAGCCGTTGGGTTGAACTGGTGCAGGAGGCGAATGCTCACCAGTGCAAGCCCTCCTCTTGTCGTGTGCAGAGCTTCTGGAAGATAAAACTCCAGAGGAAAACATCTGTTTTATTATTGGTGAACAAGCGAGGCTCAGAGACAGAATAAGTTCATCTCAATCTAATAAAACCGGGGGAGTGTTGATGAAAATGTTGAATGTTTTGACATGCAACTTATTCTGAAATTGAACGTTCTTCCCGCCTCACTGAAATCAGACTTTGGACTTTGAGCCGTTAGAACTCATATCAAACTGGAGATTGAGCAACTCCAACACACATCGGCTCACTTCTTTAAAGACACACTTGAGTCAGAGTCCGAGCCGCGAGGGAACCGGTTTTCTTTCTCTGTTTTTTTTCTTCCATTTTCTTGCCTCTTAAGTTCAGAAACAAACAACAGAAATGAACAGCAAGAAAAGAAAGACAACAGCAGTTGATGAGAACAGGCAGGACTGATGGAAGCCAATAGCCCCGTCCTTTACTATCGAACCTGGAGAACTGGTTCAACATAGGCACCAAGTCTAATCTTGCCCTGGAACTGGTTTGATCAAAACAGACTGTGGGTCAAGTGTTAAGGTGAGGTTGCACAAAGCAAACAATTATAGGAAACGCTGTGCTCTTGCAGGACGCTGATGACGACATCGAGTCTAGACCCGACAGCTGTAAGCAGCAGCAGCAGCAGCCAGACCTGCTCCAGAAACAGACCCTGGTTCAGTTCCTCAAAAGTAAGAGTCTCTTTTCCTCATCTGCTTCCTGTCTGACTTGCCTGCTCGCGGTCAGCGACACCAAGCAGAGGTCACTGTGGTGCGAAATCGAGGGGGACCAACATCTGCTACCGTACAGTTACGCTGATCCAGAGCTTCCTGATGTCTGTGTATTAGTACACACTCAGTAGCGGAGAATTAACAGTTACCTAACACATGCAGTTATTATTTAAATATGTGTTCACGTAACAAATATATTAAGACATGCCTTGGTTAATGCGATTTCCTCTTTCCCTTCCTCTGAGAAGCATGGAGGATGGTTCTCAGCTCCCTCCATCTTTCAAAATTACCACCAATTTTCACCACGATTTGAAATATTGAGCTTTTGCCAGTCTCTGCTGATCCAGATTCGTTAGCTTCCATGGCTGGAAGTTAGCAGGCTGTGGCATTCACTTGAAACACAGACAAGTAAAAGTCTGTTGTCCTCCAGGTTTTCCTTGTATTGCTCTACGGACCCTGCGAGGTCCCATCTACCTATTGGTGGTTCTGGCCCAGGTCAACTTGGCGGCGCTGCTAGCCGGCCTCGCCACCTTCATGGCCAAATTCATTGAGAGACAGTTCAACCAGACCACGTCCTTCTCCATCATGATGATTGGTGAGTTTACAGGTACAATAACCCGAACACCATCAAGTCAGCAGAGAGCCAACATGCCTGTGCATTCTGGTTTGTTCATGTCAGGAGGAGTTTGTATCCCACTGGCGGTTCTGGGAACGGTTTTAGGTGGATTCATGATGCGCAGGTTGAATCTGTCCACCAGCGGTGCCAGCAGGTTGTGCTTCACCGCCATCCTCCTCTGCATGTGCTCCGCCATACCACTGCTGTTTATAGGCTGCCCCACCCAGCAGATTGCCGGGGTCTTTCCTCCCAGGTAAAAATCCCCTCAGTTTCAGGCGCGAGGGGCGCAGGGAACGAGCTTCAACACTGACAGGGAAACAGTAAATGTAGTTCTAATAATCCCCACTGCTACTGGGGAACCAATTCCACCACTGACAGAGGAGCTCAGCTCACGACAGGAAAGCTACTTCACAACTACAACACGGAACCGTTGGCTCTAATTAGCAGGGAACTTCTGTAACTCTTTCCCTGATTGCATCACTGACTGGAAATTGCTGACAGGGAACTAAATCCACTGATTTTTCTGCCTGTCAAATGTACAATTAATTTGCTGCTTGAGAGAAATGTTTTAAAGCCGATGGGTCGATTCACAGGGATGAAATCACCCTACTTCCAGGAGTTGTAGGTGATTGGCAGCCTGTTGAATGTAACACTCACCAACGCCTGTTTGTGTTGTCAGCACTGAAGCGTTGGCGTGCAGCTCCGGTTGCGGATGTCCCCCGGATGCGTTTATGCCCGTCTGTGGTTCAGACAGGATGGAGTTCAGGTCTCCCTGCCATGCCGGCTGCGTCATCATGGAAACAGATGGTGGAGGCAAAATCATTGTAAGAATTACTGTAAATACAACATTGGCATGACAGCAGGATGAGTGCCAGGTGGAGTTTTGTAGCGTTTAAGTGCAACTGCTGCATGTACACAACGTTAAACTACACAATTCAATCAGCTGTGAAATTGGGCTGATCAGGTCTGAGTCTCTCGGCTCTCAAACCATCGATCAGTCGGGTCAGTCATGGGTGGAAGATTCCGCCTCTACTGCAGAGGGTGACTCCTCCCCTCTGGCGCCACCATCAGGCCAGGACTCACAGTGACAAGAGCGAGCAGGTGCTGGTCAGTACCCTGACTGTGTGTCTTTGTTGCCTTAGAACTTCACTGAGTGTCGGTGTGTCAGTGGCTTTGGCTCCGCCTCTCCTGGAACCTGCGGCAGCGGTTGCTCCCACCTCCTCCCCCTGTTTGTGGCTCTGCTGGGCGTCACCAGCTTCATCGCCTCCTTCTCCCAGACACCATCGTACATGATGATCCTCAGGTACAAACACATAGACACACGCAACATGATGTCAAAACATACAACACATCATTAATAGAGAGGATGGTGTGTGTGTGTGTGTGTGTGTGTGTGTGTGTGTGTGTGTGTGTGTGTGTGTGTGTGTGTGTGTGTGTGTGCAGGACGGTGCCCACAGAGGACAAGTCCTTGGCCATAGGAGTCCAGCACATGATGTTCAGAGTCCTGGGTGAGTCGACGTCTGTCAGTAAGACGCCGCCTGTCGGCAGCTTCACTCACCTCACATTCGTCGACCCCTCTGATAACCGAGTCGTCTCACACACTTCAGAAACGATGCAAATGACCCAACGCAAAAGGCAGGAATGCAAAAAACAAAAACCCTGAGTGAGTGGTACATTTGAAACTACCTCACCTCAGTTTTCTCAGCTTTTTGTCTGAAAAGTTGTCAACCATCATTCAAGTGTTGATTTAAAAAAAAGAAGACTGGATGCACATCCAAAGAAACTTCTTTTTTAATGACAATGGAGGCTTTGCTCTTTCTTTTGTGTTCAGTTTTTGTAATAATCGTGGCACAAAATACAAAATATGGCTGCAGCGGCTAACAAGTTTTTAAAAAGTATGTTTTTGGGGAAAGAGTTAATTATTTACTCCATAAAAGAAGGGAATATGTGCTCAGGTTTACAGAGACCAGAACAATCTTTTGATTATGCCACGTCTGTGTTTCGGCAGCGTTCATGCCTGGTCCCGTGTTGTACGGCAAAGTCATCGACACCACCTGCATCCTATGGGGCAGGGAGTGTGGGAGGCAGACATCCTGTCTATACTACAACCTGGACCTCTTCAGAAGCAGGCGAGTAGCTCAGACAGACTCCTGCCTGAGTAGAAAGAATGTGCTTTATTGCAGAATGCTGCAGGAATCTGCTTCCCATGCAAATGTCTTCTCCGTGACAACAGCTTCACGTCTTCTCTCTGCGGCCGCAAAAATAAACTCCAGGAGTGAACATGTAGTTGTTGGGTTGAAGGATGGCAGATTTGACCAGGTAACGTTGCCAGTCTGAGCATCGGTCACAGAGTGATTCCTGATGTCTGCAGGTTCCTGGGTCTGCAGGTGGTCTTCGTGTGCGGGGCGCTGCTCTGCTTCCTGTTGACGATCGTGGTCCTGTGCAGGAGGGCGGGATGTCCAAACCAAGAGTCCAGAAGCACCGGCGGGTACGAGCTGGTGGACGGGCAGAAAACGCTGCAGAACTCCTAAGAAAAAGAACTGAGGGGAATCAAGACATGAGGGTGTAGAAAAGGAGGACGCTGGGGAAAAAAGAACGGCAGCAAATGTTTCCCATGACATGGCCGGGGGGGGGGGGGCGGGGGGGGTGTTAACGAGGCTGCTAACGAAGCTGTGAGACAAAAGTCACAAACCTGTCTTCTGGGCTGAAGACCACATCCTCCACATGTTCAGACAAGGTCGCTGGCATGTTGGTTCCCACGTGCTTGGACTCGTCGACCAGATTCAGTGACCAGAAGTCCTGTTTGTGGGAGTCCTGACAAAACCTCAAACAATAAATCACAAAATTAGAACAATAATCACCGTTCAAGCAGCAATTATCTACCATGTTGCCATGGCAATGCAGCAGGCTGAGGAAAAACATTTCACAATCACCAAGGTCTTATTTTCTGACTGAAGTCACACCAACATTTTTTTTTTTATTCTGCACAATTTGTTGTAAATGTGCCACCTAGTGGCCGACTGGAAACTTTTCTGACGCTCAAAAGCCCCATTTCCTGCTAAAAGTGCATCTCCGTCACCGTTTTGACCACAACATTGTTCCTCTGTAACTTTTCTGTATTTGTATTTATCACCAAAATATATTTAAACTTTTTTGTAACCCTAATCCAGAGAGATGATGAGTGTTTATCTCCGTCGGCGTTCACATTTTTAATAGCATTTGTCTGAAACCTGCGTTTAGTCTTTATGTGCAAATTTCCTGTAGATCAGATGCTGGGGGCGGGGCCTATCCCTGAGTGCCTTGGTTGGATCCCGTCTTTATGGATAAGCTAAACTTTAAGCCGCCAACCCAACGTTAAAGCTTCAGCTCGTTATTTTCAGATTTCTCACCATGTGTATTAAGCTCATCACTGCCAGGTGAATCTCGATATCTCACCTTGTGTCACTCAAAATTATGCTTGTTTTTTTTAAGTCACTGTGAATTAATAAAGTTTTTTCAGTAACTGTTGCCGGGTGCTGTGACTCTTGACAGATGTGGGATGAGAATGACCCCGCAGGCCACCGCAGGTTCTGCTGCAGCTGGATTCTCGCTAGCAAGACGATGTGTGAGGATGTAGATGGACGGGTACAGTTTTTGGGGCATGAATACCCTTTAAAGCACCTCCAGGGATGGAGAACGTGACACAACTAGAACGTACGTGGAACGTCATTTGATTTCGTGCAAGTTGCAGGAAGGAGGTGGAAACGTCGGTTAAATGTGTCGATGTAATTTGGTGGCATTTAGGTGGCTTTGTTATTAATTGGAGGTAAGCGCTCAAGTAGAGGGACAAGAAAGATTATTATATGACCTAAACTACAAACTGTGGTTGTATGTTTCTTCCGGTGACCTTTGACCTTCAAAATATTTTCAGGTCATCCTTTTGACCGAGTGGATGTTGCGGAATGTGTTTATTGAAATTCCATAAAGGATATTGTACTCGTCCAAAGGAGAGAGGGACGCCTGTGAAAGCAGGGCGCCTCTGGTCCCCGGAGGCAGAAAAAAGGAATAAAAAGTATCTGTGACGTCTGTAGAAGATCCTCTGTGGTGATGGGAGGTTTAATCATCAGGGTGATCACATGAGCGGTGGCGTCGAGTGAATGTGGTCTTCCAGGTTTAAAGTCTGTACGGTCATGAGGACGAGGAGGAAGTGAGACGGTCCTGAGAACTCATAAACTTCAGAGACGCAGTTCAGAGCAATGATGGAAAAGCAGGAGAGACTTTAAGATAAACTGCTGGTTCATATCGAGGATATTTTAGTCTGGCCTGTTAACGCAACATAAAGTTATACCGTTCCCCAAAAGAAGTTCGGGGTTTTTCCTCTCATTTTTTCGATTTTGAATGATTTCCCTGCAGTCAGTAAAGAATTTGCGCTCCTAAAATTATGATTTACATAACCAGTTTAAGATGAACTCTTCTGGAAACCATCTCTGATTTTATTGACGTGAAAAGGCGTTGTCTTCTTGTTTCTCTGAGTCATCTTCCTCCTTCCCGTTAGTTCCCTCTGTGCTGGGAGACGTCTCAGACATCTCAGGAATCTGACTGGAAAATGGAGACCACATGTGAAAACCCGCAAACACCTTGGGTTTTACTGCATTTGTAGGGACGCGACGTTTGGAGGACAAATTTCCCCTCCATCACAGCTGAACGCTGCTCCCTGAAACCAGGTCTGGACTCTCAAACTGCCTTTGAAATCAGAGAGGATTTGGTTGTCGCTTAGTTCTTATTTGCATTTTTTTTGTGTTTGGACAAAACTGAATGGGAAAAGATGGGAAAAGAAGAGCAGACACCCTCACAGAGCAGGATCTTCAGTCTCCTCCCGGGTGAACAATGGCGAACGGTAATCTGATCTCCAGGTGGAGAAGTCATCAGCAGAAGAGCATCAGTCTGGGACGCCCCCTCATGTAACCCATTAACGTCTGCAACTGAAATTAAAAATTTTCTCCGGGGGAACTCTTTGTCAGGGTTGGAACTCAAATTTGAAGGAACTGCCAAAATAATAATCAATAAATAAAAACCCCCCCTGAAAACCGCAAAACCGGCTGAGACGAATGAAACCTGCGGTTGACAAAAACGTGAAAATACGTTATTGCTAATTTTAGGCCAAAGACAGAGAATGCGTATGAAAAGAATAAAGTTTTATGAAATGTCCTTCATTTCTTGATGTACTAAATGAAAGTTCCGGGTCATAAATGGGTTAACCTCAGAATCATCTGGTTTAGTTTCCTCTGCTTCCATAATTTATTGTTTTAGTTTTGCCCAAAAGCATTTTTTCCACTTGAGGAGAGCCTCTCCCTCTCCCTGGAGGAAGTTCTAGGACAAACTGACCGAGGGTTTAAAGTAGGTCCAAATACTCAGAGGTGGGTTTCGTTACTTTCGTTTTTATTTCTTTGAACACAAATGACAATATTTGGTTTCTTGAAAACATTTTTTTTGGCAGTCAGAGTGGGAGTTTGAGTATCCTGTCAATTTAACATGATCATGCTAACGTGTTTCAACATGAAAAGTAATGAAATCATGTAAAATCAAATCCAAATCAATATCCTTGATCATAAACCCAACACCTGGATTCCCTCCTAGGACCCGCTAAGAGTGTGTGTACTCGATCTGATATCTTTGTGAGGACCGCAGGCTTGAAAACATTGGGGGATGAGTTCAGATTAAGGATTTAGTTGTTGGGGTTAAGGGTTTAGTTGGGATGGTTCAGGTAAGATTACAGATAGTACTAAGGTTTAAATTAGACCTGAGTTGGGGTTAAGGTTTTAGATGGTGGAATTAAGAGTTTAGTTAGGGTTAAGGATTTAGTTGTGATGGTTCAAGTCAGAATTGAGTTGGGATTAAGAGTTTGGTTGTTGGTATAGAAGGTTTAGTTGGGATTAAGTATTTAGAATAGCAGATTTAGTTACTGAGACTAAGTATTCAGTTGGGACGGTTTAGGTTGGAGCTGAGTTGAGATTGGAGGTTTAGTTGAGATGTTTCAAGCCAGAATTGAGTTGGGATTAAGGGTTTAGTTGTAGAGGTTCAGGTTGGTTTGAGTCAAGGGAATGTGGTTCATCCCTGAACGTCCTCACAAAGATGCCTCCACAGGTGTGTGGGTGTGTGTGTGTTTGTGTGTGTGTGTGTGTGTGTGTGTGTGTATTAGATCCTCAGGTTCTTGGGGTTCACCACCCTCCCAATGAAGAGAAGCGCCCCTGACGTTTCGTCCCGGATCAGGTACAGGAAGGGGCGGTCCACTCTGTAGATGAGGTGGCTGGGTGTCAAGGTGCCTGGAGGGTACTTGTCCCCCTCAGGTGCGGTCTCCATGACGACCTTGTGACTGACACTGCTGAGCGTGGGAGACTGAGCGGCGATCTTCTCCAGGTCCGTGTCAGCTAGCCACTCGGTGAGCCCTTCGGAGAGGAGGCGATGGAGGAGGACAAGGAAGGAGGGAGCAAGGAGGGGCGGGAGGCGAAGGAGGAAGGAAAGATGGAGGGAAAAGAAGGGGGACAATGCAGTAGAGGGTGGAGAGAGAGGAAAAACACAAGCCACTATGAATACAGAGATCTGACCCCGCCTTCATGACTAATATGTAAATATCCACACAGAGTTGTGCGCATGTCGACTCCCGACTCCCCGCTGGTGGAACGATTCCTTCCCTCGTTGCCGCCAAGAACTTGTTTTTTCCAGTGTTTACAGTAAAAATTAGAACTACAGTTCGTAGTTCTACAGTTACTGAACGTTTCTCACGTAACGACCTGAACCCACTGAAACCTACGTAAGCCATAAATCAACTGGACCGTCGTGGACTCACCCAGGTCACCGAGCAGCGGCAGCAGGTCTGTGGAGTAGCTGAACTTCAGGACGGGCAGCGTGAGGGTCACCTGGGCAGGAAGCAGCGTCATGGACAGGTCCTGAACAAACTCGGCGGTCAGACTCTCTTCCAGCAGGGTCAAGTTGGAGGTCACCTCATTGGGCAGGAAGACGAACATGCTAACGTCCCCGTGCATTTGGATCTGAGCGATCTGTAGGAGGAACGACCCGTAGACCCGTAACAGGCCCATTAAGCCCGTGAAAGCTCATCCCAAAGGTCACACACTGAGTCACTGACCGTGCAGCTCAAATCAGAGTCCACGCCCATCTTGACAGGGTAGTTATCCTGCTGCATCATGGGAATGCGAACAGGCGATGCTCCATCCAGCTGGAAGTTCTCCAACGATCCGCTCTGCCCGAACCGAGTCACCCACTTCCCTGTTTACAGACGACGACAATCATCGTTACCGCCTTTGAACCAGAGACAAATAACCGTCATTACCTTCAGGAAGGAGCCCCGTTTCTCCGTCAGCAGGGTCACACAGAAGCTGAGAGGTCGATTGCGTCAGTGTGAGGACTGAGGCGACCGTGGTGTGGAGGCGGACATATTTGATATCTGACCATAGAACAGGAAGCTATAGTAACTAGAGTCACATGGTCAGATCTTTGATGAGAGTCCTGAAGACGTCTATAAGCTGAGTTTAAACCACAGCGCCACCTAATGGTTACAGGAAGTAAAAGCTGATGGAGCCAAAATAGCAATGACTCCGTTCTCTTCACCACCTAAAGAAAGTGTGGGCCCTCTAGTGCCACCTAGTGGAGGCAGGAGGTGATATTAGCACCACAGTGCAGCTTCCTTCTTGCCTGAGGAAGCTGAAAGTTCTCCTTGCGGAGTAATGTGCTCTACTGATGCACGAAAAGCACATTCAAAAACACTTCAATAAAATACATGATAGCATCTGAACGAACAGGAAGTAGAAATGTAAAACATCTGGATTGGAGCTGAAGACCTACCTTTGAAGTAGGCGGCGCTCACAGTGTACACGCCAGGGCCGCGGGGGAGGGGCTTAGGCAGGGCATTCTGCACATTCCCACCAGTCTCCTGGGAAACCCAGGTGTTGATGTCCGTTTGGTCTTTTGAGCTCCCCTGCAGCGCCTTGGGTCGGACGCCATACTGCTGCTCCACAAGCGTGAAGAAGTCCTGCTTCAGACGCAGTCCTGAGAACCAGACAGTGATGTCACACCGGATGTTTTCACCTGGTGGACTTGCTCTGCCGTGTGGCGGGCTAGTCCTCACCAGGATTCAACTGGCAGGTAAAACAGGTGTGAACTGGTGGTAATGTTGTCTGACCCTGGATCAGTTGCTAAAAAAAAAAAAATCACTCCTGGTACAGGGATTTTGGCTTCAAAATAAAGGCATTAATCCTTTCTTAATAATTGCACGTGTTTATCAGAGCTATTATAAGAGTCTTATTCTGAAAACTTATAACTGGACATCAGACAATTCTGTTTCTAGCTCGTTGTCGCTAAGCAAAAGCCTCTGATGATGTGTGAATAAGTGATGGAGCTCACGTCTTGCCAGGTAGATGCGCGCGGCGGTGCTCAGGCCTTTCCCAGACGTCCTGACCGAGACCAGCAGGTCTCTCAGGGTGTTGTGGAGCTGCGGGTCCTGCAGGGTGTGGTACCTCAGCGCCCTGAACAGCCGCTCCTGAGCACGCTCAGACCCTCCTGTGGGTTGAGAGCGTTTACGTTGATACCAGTGTTGGATGACGATGAACAAACAAACCCTTTTCGTACCAGCATGATCCTTATTTTCTATCCAGAACTCCAGTCCTCTTCACGCTGCTACATGAGTTCTGCCGCTGGATGAGCGACTGATTTGGACTTTGAATGAAACCGGCTGCACGGAACAAGATCACATGACTAGGACATCAAAAGAACGATGAGTCGGCGTAGGCCTGTTTTTTCCCTGTAGTTTGGTGTCTTAAGCCGCAGAGATGTTTCCTCCATCCCCTATTTGTGGCTCCAGAATGCAGAAGAGCCAGCCACGCACATTTAGCTTCTCGCTAAAGGCAACCGAACGCTTACAGCTGTTCTTAATCAAAGCTTTGCCAGGCTCCACCAGCATTTTTGAACATTTTCACTCAGCTTTCAAGTAAAGACCCCCAGCATATTTTGTGCTTTGAAGCCTCTTAGATTTTTATAACAGGAGTAATTTTCAAGCATCAAAATGATTTGATATTTGTATTTGTCAATTTTTTTTCCCTCACCGTCATATGGATACCTCGTTAGTATCCTGTAACAAAATGAACCGTACTAATCAGCCTGGTGGGGCTGTAAGCCCCCCTAGACAACCCGAGCAGCATCTCGGGCCCCCTGGGGAATGAGAACATGCCCCTGCTGTGACCTCCAGTCTCCAGAGCTTCTTGCTCGTGAGCATTAACTCTCTCTCCACAACACCACTGTGACGATTACCAGAAATTCTGGTCAATGTCGGGAAGAGTTTAACGTGTCGTGAGTAGCGTATCGCTTGTTTGAGTTTGTAGAGCGTTTGTGTCGTCACCCATGGAAAGCTGCGTCAGCGCCGCAGACACGCTGATGGGGGCTAGGAAGACGTTGGTGGAGGCATCACGGCCTGCCAGAGCGCGGAACAGGTTGTAGCCGAAGTCTGAGGTGGCAGCCGCCATCTTTGTGGTGGGTGTGGTGAAGAGCTCCACATGTTCCTCCTCTCCGACGTTCTCTTCCCCTTCCGTCTCTGACTAGATCAGATCAGAGAACATCAGCGTCAAACATCTGGTGGGTGAACGTCACAAGGCAGGAACAGAATATTTAGTCTCCTGACTCCGCCTCCTGGACGAAACTTTTAGTGATGGGATGTATGAACATGGATACAGCATCGGAGGCGGAGCCTCAATTCAGTCTTACGGAAAGTTTTCAGTGACCGGTGAAGTGCAACATGGAAAGAGTTGCAGTGTTTGTGACTCGTGAGGCTTGCTGCTCATGCAGAAGCAGGTGAGAAGTTACCTGAGCCTGACAGAAGCTCAGCACGGCGGCAAACACCAGCAGGAAAGTTGTTCGCTTCATCCTGGAAGAGAAGCCAACACGAGCTCATCGTCAGGGCGCCAGCCTCAGCTTAGACTAAACAAAAACATGCGCTAAGTTTGGCTTTGCATCGTTGCTCCAGCAGCCAAAGGTTCCCTGCCAGATGATCCAGGTTTCAAGTTTATTCATTATTGGAATGATAAACACAAAGTTAACACAACAAATTCTCTTGTACTTTCATAAATCGTATCTGAAGGAACGAGTCAGCTTTTTGGGAAAGTCCATCGTCCACAGAGCCAGACAGGAGGACGGAGACCTTTTACCAGAGACCCACGACCATTCATTGTGCTAAGCTAACTAGCATGGGCTTTAGAGGGTCTCTATCTTCTTGTCTGGCTCTGAGGAGGATGGACTTTTTGGAAAAGTTGACGTGTTCCTTGAGTGTCATGCTGCAGATCTGAAATCGGATCCAACGCAACGCCGTCATATCTCCAGGTGATCCAGCTGGTACGACCTGTCAGAGAACTGAAGTCAGTGTGTTTCCTGCCACAACTCATCTCTGGTCCTCAGGAATGTTTACTCACGTCAGTCTAGGTCGCGACCCTGGGACTGCAGCAGATCCTCTGATCCCAAGAATCAGGAGTCGACACCAAAGTTGTTGCTCTTCTTAACCTGAATTATTAAAGCGAGAGATGTGACTGATGCCTCTGCTGCGTGTTGAGAACCAACGTGGGTTTAATTGGAGACAGAAGACGTGCGGCTGCATGTCAGGTCTCAGCGCTTATATAAACTCTGGAGTGGAAAAATTTGCCGCTGGTTCTTGGCTCAGTTGCAGAGTGGAGCTGAGATCTCAACTGGCTGGAAACCATCAGCGTTTCCAGACAAAATCCTCCTCCAGTGAAGAATCCCACGTTTCTTTTGGTCCTTCAGTTCTTTTTTTTCTTTTTTCTTTTGTTCTCAATGTTCCAGTGGCTGGAGGTTCTGACCACTCAAACTAGACTCTGGAGTCTGCTCACCTCAGTTGAACTCCAAGTAGGAGTACTTTCTTTGGCTTACGCAGTACTTCATCTTTTGATGGAGATGTACGAGTATTGTGGTTCGCTTAAGTACTAGTATTTCATCTTTTGATGGAGATGTACGAGTATTGTGGTTCGCTTAAGTACTAGTATTTCATCTTTTGATGGAGATGCACTTCAGGGAACCACAATATTCGTACCTGGTACAGGAAGTTGTGCCATCAAGCATTGTTGGTACAAATCCTCCCAGCAGCTTTTTAAAACTCTATATTGCGCTGCTGGAGGCAGAAATCTGGAGATTAAAAAAAAAAAAAAAACATTATCACGGCCTCAAGTCATCAATTGGTCCCTCAGTCTGATTGAATCCCCATAACTTAGACTTTGTTCACACAAACTAATCAAAATGTTGGCTCAAGCTACAAAATATGAACGTTATGAATCCTTCTAGAAACACAATTAAAGGCGTTTTAGAACACGTCTATGTTTTTATCCTGATGAAAAAGTTACTTTTATAAGACCAAAAGTGGAATATCCGATGATACAAACTCAGTTGCAGTACAAAAGACACTCTTGTGTCTTCATGTCATCCCGGAGGAGTTCCAGCAGGATCAGACGTGTATTTGTACTGCAGCCGCAACGTCACAATCATCTAAACGCAACCAGCTGTACTGCAACATTTACTTGATCTGACTTAATCAACTCAGATGAAACCACAAAATTGTGTTGTAAAAACGCGTCTCGCCGACTCACCTCTCGTCTGCTCCGGACGCTCCACGTCGCTCAGGTCGCTGCAGCGGATGAGGCGCGTTCCCCTGCTCAGACGCGCGCCGCCGACTTCAGCCGAGATTCCAGGGGACGCGCAAACAGGAGTAGCCGCTGGATCGACTCAATGAGACTTTGCACACACACACACACACACACACACACAAAGACAGAGAGAGACACACTAAACCGGGACCACGCGATATATAAGAACCTTTATTCACAAAGTTCGCGGCTAATAAACTTTTTCCCTCAATAAAACTTTGATGGCACAAAATATGAGTCCCTTCAATTCCAGTGGTTTTAAAGCCTTCATAGATTCATGTGTCTCTAATTAGAGTTTTAATCAAATATTACTGATTAATGCAACTCATATTTCCTCTCCTCTGTGACATCAGAGCTACAAAACCCTGTGAACATATCGCGAGGCGTTCAGGGCCTCTCAGGTTCATGAGGTGGGGGGAGGATAAGGATCCTAGGGAGGTTTCTGAGCTTCCTGCCAGCGTCTCAGCCAGGAGCTGGTCAGCTTCTCCTTCGGGTCTGATGATCCTCTGTTACGGATTACCGTCCATCTTCGGCGATGAGAGGAAGCCGGCCTCGAGGTCAACGGAGACCAGCACAATGGCGGGAAACATCTGACACCGGACAGGGATTTGAGGGAGTTTTACTTCTACGCCATTCTGACTTCCGCTGAATCGATGACGCAAATGTTGCAATGGTCTCGGTCACACAAAGATGTTCTATTCAGCAGGCGATGAGGAGGCTGGACGTCGCTGCAGCGCCACATATTTAATCTGTATTCATATAAAACACGTGACTCCTTTAATCCTTCACCTTCCCGCGATTCAAAATGATTCCTGAGGTGCGACCTCACTGCCACAGAAACCACACGGACCAGACACTAAAGAAAATACTGTTTAATTAAAAACCTTAATGGCTTAGGCATGAAACCATGGCAACACAATGAACGCTGAGAATATTCAAGACAATAAATAAAATCATATTTACAGAAACGATAACAAAGCAAAGATGTTTTAGTAGGCAAGTTGAGAAGAAGGCGAGTTAAACGTGAGTTAATGTCACATACATGGATCTGAACCGACACGCCGCCACCACCGCGGCACCTTCAGGGGTTCTCACAGAGAGGTCTGGGGCCCTCGGGGGTCCTTGAAGGCCTTTCCTGGGGGTCCTCAGCAAAATGAGGAAAATTTCACTTTTGTCTAACAGATGGTTCCACGTCGCATTTAAACACAAGAAATCTGACACAGCGTTACTGATCAGACTCAAAATACTCAACCTTTACAATTTCCAGGTCGTTTTCTATCGATTTGCAAAAGTCTTTGTTAATATTGTTAATATTTGTTTAAATATGAAATTATTTCGCAATATTATTTATCAATTCACCTCTGAAGGGTCGGCTCTGCGGCGCTGGTCAGATTTCTAGTTTAAAAGGCACCTGAATGTCATTCAACTCCGGATCGAAGGTCCCGACTGAGCCGGATGGCCTCAAACGGGTCCCCAGCTCATTGAATCCAGAATAAGTTCCCAACTTTGACTGTCTGATTAAAGCTGCAACAAAACTGAAAGTGTCGGAGGTTTGGAACGTTTCCTGTCAGCAGGGTCACTGACGTGAGGTTCTACTTTCGAGGAACGTGTGGCTCTTTTTCCGGGGCATCAAAGACGCTACAGACATTCGATTTCAAACATTTCTGCCTCATTGAAAAGGCTTTGCGTCAAAAACACAGCTTGGAGTTTTTGATTTAAAAGCATTTTGGCAGATTTTAAGAAGGTGGGACACGTTAAACGCTTTAAAATCATTTCATCCGTCTAAACGCAGACACGCGGGATTGTCCGCTTGTGCTGAAATGGTTCAGTGGTCATTCTCACTAAAACTCACGCCATCATATGTGACTGAGACACAAAACCAATCAACGTCAGCGTTGTCGTCAGCTGGTTTTACTTGCTACTGTTTTGCACTGAGAAACAAAGACTGAGGATGATGATGTCACGGCTAAGAGAACAGAATCGGCGCGGTTTAAAGTCTGGTGGTTACTGGTGGATCCGATGTTGATCAAGATCTTGTGTTAACCACAGAGCTGATATCAGGTTACTGACTTGGGGACGAGTAGAGGGACCCATTCTCGTGGCGCTCTATTTGAGACTCTTTCAGGAAAGCACGGTCAGTCAGCTGGAAGGCACGTGTACAGACTGCTGCTGAAATCTCTGTTTTACTTTGGAAAGAAACTGCACTCGAGTGGAAACAAGGCGTCCTGAATGTGACCATCAACGTGCAGGCGTCATGTTACTGCGGTCGCAGCGTCCGTGTTCCACCTGGGGTAACACAGCTCACGCGAGCAGCTCATGAGCATCTCGCTGCTACCAGGACTTGTGACGGGTGACTGAAGGCCTTCATGAGACTCAATTCAGAACTTTGAGCAAGGACGTCTCCATCCTGGGACGCTGTCTGCCGGGAACTCAGACGTTTCACTCGCAGGTTCATAAACCATCAACGTCCTTCACAACTTTGAGGGTGAACAAGTTCAAGTTGGCGGCTTGGTTTATCGCCAAGGCAGCGTGTAGGCGGGGTCAGAAGCAGCGCCCGATTGTGAACTAATTCTTCTGACAGCTAAAAAAGGGAACTGGTTCCAGAGTGGCACCGATACTTTACTGGTCTAGAGTTAAGCAGGACTAACAAAAAAAAATCACCACCATCTTGCTATTAAAAGAAACACACCAACTTTTTGGGAAACTTATTGTCCATCGTCTCCCATGGAGACCCTTGAGCTGAGACCCACGCTAGTTAGCTTAGCAGAATGAATGGTAGTGGGTGGGAAGTGGTAGCATAACTTTGCTTTTGCCAGCAAGGATATAATGAGAGTTGTGTATATCAGTTATGAAATACCAGTTTAACATGAGGAGACATTGTAATGGTAGAATCAGACACGTAGCCGGAACTACTTTCCTGACTGGGCGCAGTGATTTGACGCAGCACCTCCAAAGCTCCATTGGAACTTGGGTCAACACAACCAAAGGTTTGTTGAGGACTAGAAGAGCGACTGCTGCTACTGATGATGAGGAGGAGGAGGATTCCTGCTGGACACACCAGCATCCTGGACCTGAGCTAGCAGATGCTAACACTTCCCACCCACTACCAGCCATTGGGCTAAGCTAACTAGCCTGGACCTGAGCTAGCTGATGCTAACACTTCCCACCCACTACCAGCCATTGGGCTAAGCTAACTAGTCTGGGCCTGAGCTAGCTGATGCTAACACGTCCCACCCACTCTCAGCCATTGGGCTAAGCTAACTAGCCTGGGTCTTTGCTCCCTGATGCAGCACAGGAGAGCATTAAGTGTCTGGACAACTTTCCAAAAAGTCAGTGTGATGTCTTTAAGAACTTTGTTTTGGTGTTAAAGAGTTTTATCATGAACAAGATTTTGGCTCAGACTAATGAAGGTTTCCACTGTTTGGCTGCAAGTGTTTTTTTTTAATGTGTTGACAATAAAGAAGTTAATTACCAACTTTGTCATTTTATCCTTTTCTCAGGTTATAAAAATAAAAACATTTATTCTCTGTGCAAATGAAACCTGAGTCCGACCACATGACATCACGAGCGTCCAGAACAAGGACGTGACATCAGCGACTGAGTCTTCTGTCTCTGGCGTTTAGGGATTAGGGAAGTTGAGGAGACGCTTTTAAAATTTTGAACGTGGTGGTTGGGTGTAAATGTAAAGTTACAGTAAGAATAAATCCAAATCAGTACCATGCTTCTGTACAAGGGTTCATCACAACCAACATCATCAGAATGATCATCGACCCTGTAGCCTGATTGGTTGAATCTCCACATTGCTACACAATTTCAGTTAGCGCGTAGCTCGTCAGTGCGCCTGCCGTTGAAGTGGTTTTACAAAACGATTTAAATGAGATGGCGAAGAACTCGGCGGCACCTGTTAATAAAGTCATTCTGCTTTTTAGTATGAAATTAGAGGACGCTTGAGACTAAATAACCCCGCCGTCACCCCACCACTAACGGCGGCGGAAAAATCACGGATTTCAAAGATAAATTCAGCCATTGTTAGTACGACACAGCACGACACGTCATGAGAAACATTACACGTGTTATTTTCATCATTAAACCGCCACAGAACTTGTCAGGAACCATCGAGCGAGCCACAGCGACGACATCAAAGCCCTGCGAATACTGCACTGAAACGGAACATTCATCAGCATGAACACACACCGCCGGGTTAATGGCTAGCCTCTTTAGACTCGCATCGCTACATCGTCCACGCCACAATTCGCCAAAAAGCTTGTAAAGCGCCACACTGACCTGCTGGGGCGTCAAACTGCCTGGTCCCTTCACATTTGAAGACGCCTGAGGAGGAAAACGACCTCAGCGGCGCACAGCAGGTCAAACCTTGGAGACGAGGGACGATTTGAGTTTCCATGTACGCTGCATTCAAGTCACGCCCCCAACTGAGCCTCTCCTTGAAGGGAAATTCAGATATTTAGGGCTACACAATAAAGTCAATGCTGTACCGCGGTACTGTATCAGTATTGAATCACAGTACCCAGCGATGAAGTCGTGTTGTGACTGATGTATCGTGATAAACATCAGGGGATCTTTGCCAACACATCAGGCCTCCAGTGTGTGAGTCAGAACAATCAGGGGAACCAACACGATTACAACTGTTCCACTGTGGACTGAGAGAGAACGCTGCCACCGCAAAATGGCTCTGTTGCCACATGCGGTTTTTCATTTCAGGGTGTTTTGATTCGTTACGTGAGCAGAGCGCTTCATGAACGGGGTTTCACGAAAAGAAAATTCTGCCCTGTTTTTACGAACTACCGAGAAAAGTTTTCATGGAAAGATCAACTCCGATATTTGGGAGCAACGTGGAACTTTCTGCTTGTTTGTCGTTTATTCAGGAAAAAAAAAAGGCTTAAATTGCTTTTCATGAAAAAAAAAGAAAATCTGAAAAACAGCGCAGATTTGTTCTTCCTTGGGTGAATGCGATACGCTTTGCTGTGATGAGAACTTGACCGACCGTCACCACGTCAGTGTATTTGTAAAGCCCCCCCCCCCCACACACAGATGAAGATTGTCTGGTTTCCGTTGATCATTCTGACCCACACACAGGAAAACAAGATCCGAATGTCCCTTCAAAGGAGCTTTCAGTGGAGCTGAAAGATGCCGCCGTCCAGCGAGACCCTGTTGCATCACCTCCTGGCCCAGAAACCTCCATCTCCAAGTGGTGATTACAAGTAAACAAGAGATTCTGAGGCTTCAGCCACTCAGCAACACAATCAACATATTATCTGCTAATGACTTCAGACGAGGGCATCAGTGACATCATCTTGCTGGTCTGCATCTTCTGGCGTGACATGAATGCAGCGTCACTCCTCAGAGGAAATTGGCATGAAGTCACGGCCCTGCAGGGGAGTGCTGGGTAAATGCTATCATGATATAATGGCACAGAGTGGAGACGATGGGGTGGGGGTGGGGTGTCTATGTGGCGATGTGCGCCGCCGAGGGGATGGACACAAACTCGCGCAGGATGTTCTTGGCCGTCTCCAGGTTGTTCTGGGCGATCATCAGGGCTTTCTGGATGTCCTGGATGGAGTAGCCTTGAGACATCAGGCACTCAATCTCCCCATTCAGGGCCAGGCTGCCGGCACCTGCAGGGGGGGGTGGAGGAGGGGAGACGGAGGGACCAGGGGGGTCTGGCAGCGGAGCAAGAAATTCCCGGTTCAAAGGGCGGGGTCCCCGCTCTGAGTTGGCTCGCCGTGGGAGAGGTTTGGGGGGGTGATCGTGGTCCACACCTGCTGCAAACAGACCTGCAAACAAACAAGAGAGAAGTTGGAGGAAGAGGTGAAGTCTGGATCAGCGACATCATCCTCAAAACTACATGTCCCTCTGCTGGCTGGTAGTAATGCCTCACTTCTACCAGGAGGTGGTGGTAACGGGCCTGAAACTGCTCACCACCGTTAAACACCACAAGAGAACTCCAGTAACATGGAACTCCTTCTCAGTGACAGTGAAATTGTATTTTTTCTTGAAAAGTCCATCCCATGTTGAAATTGTTGCCAGCTTTGGGGCAAGGATGGTGGGGGTGAGGGTGGGTCTCTCAGGACTAACGAACCAACAACCAAAGCGATGAGATACATACTTGCTTCTACGCGGTCAATGCTGAGAGTGCTGAAGGTCGCAGAAGGGCCGCTGATCTCAGATATGGCTCTTCTCGCAGGGGCCGGCGGGACCACCGGTCTGGGACAGTCGTACTCGTAAACCTGCTCCATGTTGCTCTCCTCCAGCTTGTCCTGAGACGCCGCAGCTGAAAGTTGGAGGTGATCTGACAAACACAAACCAGATGATGTAATCTGATACATCCAATGAGAAATGAACTTGGCTTGAAATGTTCCCTCCATGTTTGAGAAAGTGTGCTGAAGTAACTCAACCCTGATGAAGTAACTCAACCCTGATGAAGTAACTCAACCCTGATGAAGTAACTCAACTCTGATGAAGTAACTCAACCCCGATGAAGTAACTCAACCCCGATGAAGTAACTCAACTCTGTTGAAGTAACTCAACCCTGATGAAGTAACCCAACTCTGATGAAGTAACTCAACCCTGATGAAGTAACTCAACTCTGATGAAGTAACTCAACCCCGATGAAGTAACTCAACCCCGATGAAGTAACTCAACTCTGTTGAAGTAACTCAACCCTGATGAAGTAACCCAACTCTGATGAAGTAACTCAACCCTGATGAAGTAACTCAACCCTGATGAAGTAACCCAACTCTGATGAAGTAACTCAACTCTGATGAAGTAACTCAACTCTGATGAAGTAACTCAACTCTGATGAAGTAACTCAACCCTGATGAAGTAACCCAACTCTGATGAAGTAACTCAACCCTGATGAAGTAACTCAACCCTGATGAAGTAACTCAACCCTGATGAAGTAACTCAATCCTGATGTACATTCAAGATGAGATATTCCTTTATCAGGCCCACAGATTGGGACCACTTGTACAGGAGCCTCTCGTTTTTCCTCAAGACGACAAGCAAACAACCTCTTACATGTCTGTTTTCTGAATGATGGAAATCTGATCCTGTACAGTGAGATTCTCACGGCTTAAATTCAGGTAATATAAATTTCCAAGAAAGAAAACACACGCTCCTTTAAAAGCAACGTGACAGTCACAAACATGAGCGGCGCTGGTTTCATCCCAGTAAAATCTGGGCTCCCCTCTGGAATCAGCCTCCACTTCATCGGTCAGAAGAACTGCTTGGACATGAGGTTCCGGCACCCATGACAAACATGGAACTGGTGGAGTTTTTGAGCTGTTAGACGGAACTTGGGAGTGTTCCAGATATGTTTTGATGCAGTCATTGCTACCTTGATCTACGGTCTGGGGGGCCTCCGATGCTCCAGCCTGGGCCTGGATGTTACACATGGACTCATAGACTTGGGGGTCCTCGGAGTCACTGCCACCGCTAGAAAAATAAGAGAAAATATATCGGGAGTGTCATTTCCTATGAGTTTAACAAAATCGAATATATATTTATAAATCTGAATGCATTTTTTGAGTTTAAGGATTTGTCGTTTCATCGACACATTTGGTGACTGAATTGTTCATTTTGAGCATGTAAATAAAAAGAAACAACAACAAAAGAACATTTGAAAAACAACTAAAGTCACAGAAAATGATCAAACCAAAAAAATGTAAATCACAAGTAAATTATATAACTTTACACATACACACTTACATTATTATATATCTATAATTAGAACGAACCAGTTTGATCCAAGGCTCGTCTGATTTTAAAGATAAATGGAGGAGTCAGTTTATGTGTAAGATCATTAAACTCATCAGGTTAAGTGTGCACCAGTTCTCATCTACATGTTTTTCTTTTCATCAACTATAAAAGCGACTTCATTTTCCTAATGAGACCTGAATCTTACCTGACGTCGTTGAGGTGGTTGCTCTGGCCCGGAGGCGGCGGCACCAAGGAGCCTGTTATGACCCACGGGGCACCAGAGGCTGGCAGGGAGGTGGGACTCATGTACTCGTTCTCCTCACAGTCAGACGACAGCTTCTCCCTGCTGGACACGGCTGACGGAGGGAGGGACCTGAGCGTCGGCACAGAAGGAAGATCTTAAATCCACATCTGGTGTTCCATTGTCAATATGGAGCACTGCTGCCCTCTGCTGGTTCACATCAGGCAAATGCATGTGACTGATCTGGGTACAAGTGAGTGACACCCCCCCTCCCCGTACCTAGCGGCCAGGCAGTAGACTGCGTTGGTAGCAGCCTGGTGTTTGATTCCCTCTCCACTGGTTCCATTGCTCTGAGGGGCGGCTGACATGGCGGAGGGGGCCTTGGTTGCTGGCCGTGGCACCATGTAATTGGCAGCCCACGCAGCCTGGTCGGGGGTGGAGGGCAGGGGTCTCCTCTGGAGTCTGGAGTCAGAGCCAACCAGGGAGGGGCGCTCTGGAGGCGGTGGGGGTGGTAACTCTCTTAGGGAAGGAGGCAGAGGTAGAGGCTTGTCTCTGTGGGTGGCTGCCATCTGGGGGGAGGTGGAGGGGGGAGTCATGAACCAGAGAAAGACGCATGCATGCAGACATGGGCATGTGCGCGCACGCACACACACACACACACACACACACACACACACCTTAGCAGTGGCTCCTTGGCCCAGTTGGCTGTGGCAGCCTGAGGGTCTCTGCTGAAGAAGGTCTAGTCGAGGGGGAACTGGAGGCAACTGAGACACTGGGGATGGTGGGCGCTCCACCTGCACACACATCCAAATCCGCACACACATCCAAATCCACACACACACACACACACACACACACACACACACACACACACAGGTTTACAGCTTAAGAGAAGTCACAGCGCACAAATTTAAAACACTTTGCTACTTCATGAATTCTACGACAGTGAAAGGAGAGGACGACCACACTGAGCGGTCGACTGTCCCAACCTTGGAGCAGGCCAGCCTGCTCATGACAAGGTGCTGGTCCTCCAGGCGATCGTCGTCCTCCTCCTCATTGCTGGCTGCTTCTGCTCTGCTGGAGCTCTGGAAACCAGCGAAAGACGCCCCGCTGGCCTTTGGGTGGAAGGGGTCCACCACGATCGGCTCAGTGCCTTTAATCTCACAGCGGCAGAACGGGCAGCCCTGACCCTCCGACTCCTGATGACGCAGAGGAAGACTTGTTCAGACACGAGCTCTTTGCTTCAAACACAAGTTGTGATGTTCTCAGTCACAACAAGGGTTTACTCAGACCTGCCAGGCTGTCAGACAGGAAGTGCACATCAGATGTCTGCATGGCTCGATCTTCACATCCTTGTCGTTCTCTGCACAGATCTTACACAGCTGGAAGGTGGAACCCATCTCGCAGTACAACTCGTACTGTTCCTGTAGGAAGACCAGAGGAGAGCACGCGATTTATGACCCGAGCCCACGACTGCTGCCAGATGGCCAAGACCCTGCGTGATGACAAATGCACTGCTCATGCGTTCATGCATCCTCTGACACGCTGCCAAGTAAACAAGAAAGGCTGAAGGACGAGCAGCCAAACCTGAGTAACTTTGATGTGGTCCTGTGGAGACGGTTCACACAGCCCCGTCAGATCAGGGTTCTGGGCCCGGCCGTCGGGGAACAGGTAGCTGTGGGGCACACAGGTGAGGGGGTGAGTGGGTTCGTGTCCCACAGGAGAATTTGCTGCTGCGTCACAACAAACCACACGTAAAGAAGCGGATTCAAGTGCTTCAACTACTGCTGAGTGTGCTACCTTGAGGTAAGAAAACTAACAACGATGATAATTTCAGATAATAAAAACAAGGAAACTGTAAGGAGTTCTGAAAAAATAACAGCTACAGGAAAACCGGCCAACTGAGAACAATAAACCCAAGTTATCAGTTTGACGGAGGATAGTTTGACCTACAACCTGCCCACTACGAGTCAGCGCCAAGTCCTGAAGTACTCGGTCCTTCCTGGTTGTTGCACCACTAAAAGCGACAGAGTTAAAGGACAACTATGGTATTTTTGAGGCCGGCTTTTCATTCTCATCTTTTCAGGTCCGACTGATCGGCAGTGATGAAACCATTGAACTGCTCTAATTTTGGAGGGAAAGTTGTTACAAGAAAGGGTGGAGCATTGGCTCAACAATCCCTCGGGACGTCTGATGAAAGCAACTAGAGAAGCTCACGTTTGTTGCTGGCGAGCTCAGATTTACATTCTGAGGGATCCACGTGGGCTCAGACCTGTTCGGGTACCACAGCTGCAACTATTAACCAGTTAGTCGATGGAAAGAAATTAATCCTCAACTATTTTGATAACTGTTAAACTATAACTGTGTTTTTTTTCCCCCCAAACAAAATGTCAAAATTTGCTGGTTCCAGATTCTTGGATATCAGGATTTTCTGCTTTTGTGGTCAATTAGGACAAGAAATCTTTGGGCTGTTGAATGGACAATGCAACCATGAGAGCGTGTCACGTGGGCTCTCGCGAAATGGTGATGACCTTTTTTTCGTGACATTTCACGGACTAAATGATTAATCCAAGACGAAAACAAATGTCTACGATTTTTCGGTGAATCAGTAACAACTCCTCACGACCCAAGCAAAGCTCCCGCGTCCTGCTGGCTGATAAAAGTGAGGCGACTCAAAGCTGGCGACAACTTCTGCCCATGAAACAAAAAGCTCTCTGTGCAGGGATCCTTTCCAGGTTTAAAAATATCACATTGATCCTCTCAGATGAACTGCCTCAGCTTAAGTAATTAAACTGCAGTTTCTCTCCCAACAACCAGCAGCCTCAGACTGTTGGATACTTTAACACCGATTGTTCCTTTAAGGCTGAACAAGAAACACAGAAGCCGAAGAGCAAGAAAACCAGCGGCTGCTTTGGTTTGTATTAACACTGCGCCTCCCATATCCTGATGAAGACCAGCCGTGTCAGAGTCATGGAACTTGGTTTTGCCTCTTCCCTTCAGGCATGTGAAATAAAACAATGTACCCTAAAAAGGAATAATGTGGTACATTGATGCCGGGTCATGGTGGAACTCACAATCCCTCTCTGTATCCATCAATGAGGGCTTGGAAGAGGGGTTTGTTATGGGGGATGGTCTGCAGGATGTTCCCGTCGGCCGTCACATAGCCAATGGCCCACTGGCCCAGACGAGTGCAGCTCAGCCTGAAGATGTAGCTGAGAGGAAGAGGAGGACAGAAGACTGGATGAATACGTCTGCAGGGTTTCACGCAGCGTCGTGTTCAATGCAGTTCATTATCTCCACATTTACCCTCAAATCTTAAACTATACTTCAACAAATACGTGTTTCCCCTTCCAAGCGCTCACTAGTTGGAGTCTTGAGCTCAGAGATTTTTCCCTCCTCTTTCACTTCTTAGTGGCTCCAGAATGCCAGCAACGTATTCATAGTTAGCTTGAAGCTAACGGAGACAGAGGGGAACCTCAAGTGCTTCATGGCGTGTCAGCAGAATGTCTCACCTGCCGGGTTTGTGGATGAACCTGTGCAGTCGAGCCTTGACCTCATCATAGGTCAGGAAGGCCATGTAGCCAGGATGTGTGACCGCCAGGCTATTCCAGTTCCTTAGAAGAGACGACCACGGCTATGCACACACACACACACACACACACACACACACACACACACACCATTGAGCTGCACAGCTTCCATCCGTCTCATTATGGAAATTAAATTGGTCCACAATATTACAAAATACCTGGAAAAGCCTGGTGAAGATGTCAAACTCAAAGACAGAGATGAAGTCATTGCAGGTGAGGTCGATGGTGGACTTGAGGGCCATGGCCTCCAGGCCTGAGCTGATTGGATGAAACTCGTGGAGAGCCTGACGGAACGTCCTCCATGGCACTATTGTTCTGGACCACAGAAAGTCGTTCAAACAAATGTTCCCAACTTTACTGGATCATCTTTCTACATGTTTGATTTCCTAGAACTCACTTGTCCCCAAAGGACCTTCTCCAGAACTCGGCAGCATCAGCTTTGGTGATCCTGAAGTTGTCGCCCTGAAAGAGGCCGTTGGGGAAGATGGCTTTGAGCTCGGCGAGCATGTGACTGAAGATCAGCGAGAGCTTGGTGAGGTTTCGCCTGAGTGGGAGGAGACCAGGACAGAAGGAAAGACCTACGTCGTCAATCTGAAGATCCATCCAGCTTCATGTCACTCTCAGAGAAACAAACACGATGAACGGCTCCATTCAGCTGAGAAGCACCTGGAGGTTCGTCTGATCGACAAACCTTCAGGAGGCGTCACAGGAACGAGGTATGATTGGCCTCCGC
Source organism: Aulostomus chinensis (assembly GCF_037954235.1). Taxonomy (NCBI): domain Eukaryota; kingdom Metazoa; phylum Chordata; class Actinopteri; order Syngnathiformes; family Aulostomidae; genus Aulostomus; species Aulostomus chinensis. The sequence goes on along the minus strand of NC_141334.1, from coordinate 2,121,683 downwards.
CTGTTCATCACGTCGCCTTTGAAGGAGCCAAAGTTCAACCAGAAAACCTCTGACTTCAATTTCTCTACCATCAAAAACCAAATGCGGCGTCACAGAGGAGGCGGCAGCTTCCTCAGAATTATGTGATTAATGCGATGAGTTAGTGATGAATGAGGAGTTGCACTTCCCGCAACAGGGCGCAAGTTGTAATCTGGACCAAAGACGTTTCCAAATGTTTGATGGAGGTTTTCAGGACATTCCAGACATTCTCTGAAATGTTTACATATTAAAAATAGAGCCAGAGATCCCTGTCAGCATGTATTTAACCAAAATTGATGACGAGCTGCTGGGTTTGAAGAGGCATAAAATGATCTTAATAATTCAGATTTTCTACTCCGTCAGTATACACCGTTTACCTCAATATTCAGGTGTTTGTCAATTTCCAGGACTTTTCTCAAATTTTCTGGCTTTAATTATTTTTCTCAACCCTCTTCCTGTCTGGAAATGTCCAATGGCGACTTTCCCAGGTCTCTGATGATTGGACATGAACCAGAATGACACTTTTGAATGTTTTAATGTTGCTGAATGTTCCAAAATTAAAGGGAAAAAAAAGACGCAGCACTGTTGCACAATGTCCTTCTTCAGTTGAGCACATGATTAAAGAGTGACGCCTGCTTGAGTGACCTGCATCCAAACGTGTGTTCCACTGTTCAAGAGAGCAGGACTGGTGGAACTGGACTGGACTGGTCCTGCTGCTTCAACAAACCTCACAAAGTAAATGGCTAATAAAAATATATGACAGAACCGCAGGGTGAATAACCTTTCACTCAGCCATGACTTCCTGAAAAAACAGGAAGTGACAATGATGACGAAAGATAAATCAGGCCTTGATCACAAGCTTCTGTGACCTACTTCAGTTCAGCTCATGTCACAGCAGAAATTGATATAAACTGACTGACAGTTCTACTAATGCCACCAGCTTGACACACACGCTGACGGCGGCCACATGCCCACCATCCCACCTCAGCGTTGGCATCCTGGTTACGGTTCTCCTCTAAGTGATGCGTTTCTGTGCGCTGCAGCTGTGCAGGTTCCGGCTTTCATCTTGGGCTGTGTGTTCTGGGGAAACTATTCTTGCTACATCGGCCTATCACAGATCGATGGTGTCGTTGATAACGGTTTCCACTATGCACCAATATTAAAAAAACCTTTTTCAAAATACAGAAACTGTAGAAAACAAGACTTTAAAAAGGTGTGGCGAGTGGGTCCAGAGACTCCGCCCTGTTTCATTTACTGATCTGGTTTGGTCTTTATTGAAAAGTCATGATGTTTTACAACATCAAATACATTTTAATACAGTAAGTTATTGTTTAGGATTTAGCTCTTTGCCTTTACATGGTCACATTACTATCAAACCAGTCATTTGTTTTTTTCTGATCGAAAATCAGAATGGGACTAAAAACTCCTGCATCAGTTGGGCCCCGATGATGCTTTGCTTGTGAGAAACAGCGATGAACCTGCTCCACCTCCTGTTGCTCGCTAGGCAGGAAAGTCTTGGCTAAATCTGCGCAACCTCTCTGGCTGAGCTCCATCCTCAACCAGCGCTGAAGGAGAAGCTCGTTTCGTGTCCTACCTGGGCTGGGAGTTCTCCTCGTACATCCTCTCCTTGGCTTCTTTGAAAAGGCTCATGGTCTGTTTCGTCTTGTTGGTCAGGTTCTCCATGACCACGCGGAAATACTCGTTCTCCCCGAGGATCTCCATTCGGCCCTCGTATCGAGACAGGACGGTGCGTAGGTGCTGGTAGGTGTCCGGCAGCAGGTCCAGGATGTAGGGGGGGCTGTTCTTCAATGCCACCTTGGGGTTCTGGCACAGACGTACCACCTGGATGAACACGAGGTTTCATTTAGTGCTGCGTTGAACCAATAACAGAGTCTGTGAGCTGTAATCAAGGTTAATGGAACATTTAGTTTCAGCTCGTTTTCGTTTATGTAGTTTGACTCAAAGGACCTGATGATTTGTCACACACACACACACACACACACACACACACACAGTGTCACCAACGCTGCAATCTTTGAATTTATGGATGCATCTTAATATCAGCACAAATAAATTGTTTAATTCAAGCTTCTCTTTTTCCTCCTCATCAACAATGAAGAATCACCAACACATGAAAATGTTACTTTTTTTAAATTCTCAATGTTCATGTGTGTGTTTTTTCAGCAGGCACAAAATGAACATGACATCAACTTGTTTTTCTCCCGAACGCATCGGAACCTATCAGGTAAAATCAGCTGCAAATTATTGGCCAGTCACAACAAGTCTGATGATGCTCATCCTGATTTCAATTCTCTTGAAAGAAATAGTTTGTATGATTATTTAAGTTTGATTGCAGAAGTCAACTGATGGGGGGAGGGGGGGGGAAGACAGAGAGAGAGACAGAGAGAGACAGAGAGAACGAGGCAGATGTAGAAATGTGAAAGTTTGACTCGTCCTGCTTAGAAAGTTAATCTGTGTGTGAAAGTTCCAGAAGATCTGAGAGGAGCTCGACTGCTTCATGTTCACAGCCTTTGAACATTCCGTCAATTAAATCTCTCGAAAAACTACAGAACTAATAAAAAGATTCCTGGACACGCCCCATGTTTCAGATCTGCCACCTCCCCAAACCCACACACACACACACACAAACCTCCTTGGTTCTGCAGCGTCATGACCCAGTTCTAGGTGAGAGCAGGAACTTTCACCTCCAACTGAGAATCCACAATCACATCCTGCATGCCATCTAATCTGGTGCGGCCTCGGCTTCCTGCCCCTGCCTGAATTAATCTCTTGTGACCTTTATTTGTCTCCTCCTTTCTTCCCCTCTGCTGTCCATCTCAGTTAAGTTTCTGTCAACGATAAACTGAGAGAGACACTAGGCCGTGTCAACACAGCACCGGCCCTTTGTCCACTGCCTCCATGTCTGAGCGCGACTCCACCTTTTAAACCTGCTGAAGACGGCCGAGGGGCCGAGGAGAGGTGGATGAACCCGGCCAAAACACGAAGAAGTAGAATCCTCCTCTTATTTCACGGCAGTTCTTGAGTCTGTTTCTGAAATAAACTGCATCATCATCCTACTGACGTGACCACTTGTTATTTTCTACTACTGTTTCGTCAGTCTTGACCTGTATTCACTTCACCAAGAGACCAGTCAGGAGTTTTGGTACTACTGGGGGGGCTGAACAGTCCTCCCTGGTTGGTTCCCTGCTTGTGTTTTTTTACAGGTAATATCAACATCGCATCAGACATCTGCACAGATTTCAGGATCGTACATGAATAAAATGTGTCATTTGTTTTAACCAAATTTCTGGAAATTTAGCAGACGGCAACCCAAATCTACACAGATTAGCAGAGAGGATGGAAATGGAGAGTTTGAAACATGGAACAGTCCAGCTGAGCACCAGGACTCCAGGAGCTCCTCGTTTATTTGCTAAATCTGCTGAGTAGAGGAGCCCGGCTCTCATCCCAGCTCAGCCTCCACATTTGGTTGACAGCTCACAAAGCAGCGGCCAGTACCGTCAGGACGTGCCGGGGACAAAACCACCATCCTCATCCTCAAACACTACACTGATGAGGACTGAGAGCCCCCCAGGAGACCGAGACGAGAGGAGACCGTTCTGCTCTCCTCAGGGTTCTGATCCAATCTTCTCTGATGATGAATTTAAAATGAACACCTACGTAAGCAAATGTCGTATTCAAATCAACTTATATTGACAAGAAAAGGAATTACTACTTGTGTTCACAAAAGATGGGACGTAAAACTGTCACTTAAACCCCAGCAGGTCAAGGATCCGGAGGGAAGTGACAGTGTTTTCCCCTCATGAGTGACAAATTCAACATCTCTCCAGCTTCAGGCGGTTCTACCACAGTAATCGGCCACAGACAGAGTCGATACCTTATCCATGAGTTTCCAGCATTTCTCCACCATTTTCTTATCGACCACAGCCGGCTGGTGAGGCTGGAGAGGCTGCTGGTGGGGCTGAAAGGCGTCCTTCATCAAGCCGATGAGACCGGCGCCCCTCCTCGGATTTCCGGCCATTAATTCGTTCGGCGACCGGGGGTTAGCCCCGGAGGATGAGGCTGACAACCGAAGGATTTTCTCCACACGTTTTTCAGCAACACAAGTGCTGTTTTTGCGCCCGTTTTATGACTAACACCGGTAATAATTCGTAATGCAAAATGCTGCCCAGCAGCAGAACAAAAAAAAACGGCTGTGTCCACGACGCAGCTAGCTAACAAGCTACATGTGAAAAGTCTCAACATTCACGGTGAGGACATCGTCCCCGGGACACCGAGTCCGCTGCCCGACAGCTCCGGATCTGCTTCTGGCCGCGAAGAGATGAATCCCCATGAGAAATCAGCCCGGCTTATCATGAACTAGGGTGTTAATAAGCCCCACAGGGCGATCAACAAACAGGTTGGGCAGCAGCTTCAGCCAACGAGCAGCTAGAGTAAACACGGATATCCGGCCGCGCCCTTCAAAATAAAGCTCCTGATAATTGACCATCCACTGCATCTGAGCCATATCTGACTTTGTGATTTACTATCGTGGCGTGGAGCAAATGTTGTCACAGTCTGAGACAGCGGGCCTGACAGCATTGGATCGTTTCTGGCTGATGTAAGTCACTGTTAATCATCTGATCCCAGACAGCAGTGTTGAAGCCAACACATGCAGAAATAGAATCATGCTTTCAGTTGGGATTTCTGCCTTATTATCATTCCAGTTACTCCATCTAGGAACTTGTTACTTCCCAAAATGGGGCACACACAGCTTCTGTTATTTGTCACGACCACTATACAAGTAAAAGCTCCTGCTAGCGAACCGCTGCTCCATTATCACTCCAGTCCCGAGTGAATAAATCCCTCTCAGAAGCCTGGGGATCCAGACTGAAACTTCAATGAACTGAGGACATCTTTGCACATTAAATCCATTAAGATATTGGATTCATTTTGAGAACTTATATCCATTAAGCTAATTTATTGTTCCATCCATTGTCCATATGTCCAATCAGTTGTTACAGGAAGCAGTCTTGGGTCCAATGAATTATGGGTAATGTTGAGTTTTGTAACAAATTTGGTGGGTTTCATAAGCAGTGATGCCTTATTGTTCCCTTATATGTTGCCCTTCGTCTCTCTCTGGTTTCTCCAGCCTCAAACCGCACTCCCGACTCAGCATTCGACCCCTCCATTGGTGTCAGTGTCAGGACGCAGCAGAAGCAGGTGATGTGAAGGATGCATCCCTGGCAGGAGGATCCTGTGAGGTCCTTGGGTGAATTTCCCCTGCAAGAGCTTCCAACTTCAGACAAGCAATAAAAATGAAATCATGAGCGACCGGGAAGTGAACAGCCTCAACTCAGAAACCCCCACCAGGGAAACTGCCGGTTCATGAGAGGAAAGTAGGGTTGACATCACCGGACGTGACGTTTAAGATGAAAGATGAGCAATGTGCCTGAGCCAAGCCTGAATAAATCTCTTTGTATTTTTTAGTGCAAGAGATTGTGAGGTCAAACAACACCTCAGTATATTTGTCTTCATCATGCACTCTGTTTTTTTTGCAGCTAATGTTCTGTTAGCCGTGTGGCTAGCTAAGTAGTACAAGAACAAGTATTGTGGGATATGAAGGATAACAGTTTGTGTTGTAAAGTTGGTTTGGCACCCTGAGGTGAAATGAGGAAGGCGGATGATGGGTTTCTTTGCATATTTTTAATCAACAAATACACATAAAAGATTTATGTCAGAAATCAGCGTTGTGTTTTTAGAGGGATACGAGTTTCTCTGGCAAATGTGGTTTGACAACCTCACATTTAACTCTTGAATAGGTTCGAATTTTGAAGGTCAAGTAATATTAAATATCAAACTGACTTCACCCCGTTGATGTCCAGCATCGAATATTCTGTGGTGGTGAGCTACTGTCCACGGTGCTGACTGACCCCGGAGAGTCTGGCTCCTGTTAAAGTCCACAGCTCCTCTGCAGCCCCCATCAGGGACTGACCAGTGTTGGTCCACTGGGTCATAAGGGCTCTGCTAGCAGTCCCGCCTGTAGCCACCACAGCTCTGGAGCACTCAGCTAGCATGGTGTCAAAGGGCTGCTGGTCCTTTCCAGTCAGGTGAAGGAGAGAGACTCTTTCCTCCAGGTAAGAAGCTCTCTGGTTCAGCTGAGTTACGACTCAGCGAGCAGACGGAGGGATGAGTGGTGCCATGTTTAATGCTGACGTGTTCGATGGCAGCTCTCTCACAGACCTGCTACGAGATAAACGCGGCTCCGAGGAGAGAAGGTCTTGACTCAGGTGGCGATGGACAGCCAGAGGTGTTCCCTAAAAGTCGGCAAGTTCCTTTAAATGTGAACAGTTGATGGTAATCTGAACTCAAACATATCAAAGTCCAAAGACAAGGAAATAACTCTGCAGCTGATGGACTCAACCTGGGGGTCTGGAACAGGTTTCAACCCCTGAAACCAGCATCATCTTTCTCACGTTACTTATGAACAATAACCCAAGCTGGGCACAAACCCCAGGACCTTCAAATCCCTCAGACATGTTCACACAGCAAGATTTGGAAATAGTGGAACATCGCACACGAAAGGATCGTAAAGCGATCGCTCAGGAGAGGGCGGTGAATGCCATCTCTGCCTCATGATCCCACAAGGACACAGTTGTAAACAAGAC
>NC_141334.1:2060000-2110000 GCF_037954235.1 Aulostomus chinensis | reverse complement strand
AGCAGTCTGGAGGAGCTCAAGATGGAGGACAACCTTTATATCACGGTGAGGACTGACAGCCTTGTTGGTGGTCTTTTGTGGAGGGGGGGCTCTCTGGAACAGAAAGGCAGGCTCAGTAAACACGTCTCCACACTAGCGTTCTCTTTCATGCTGTTGCTCCGTTATGGCGAGAAACCCAGTCATGTGTTTTCAGACATCCTCTCAGCTTCACCTTCTCTCTGCGACTTTACTCTCTTCCTCAGGTGAGTGATAATTACAAGCTCATGGTGCTGTTACCCCACCTGAAGATGTACAATGGAAAAGACATGACCAGCACCGCCAACCACCTGCGCTACGTCTACACTCAGAACCTGAGGACCAGAGTATGAAGCTGACTTCTTATTATGGTGCTCTCATGTTGTCTGATGATGAGTCACACTTAAGTTGCTGCTGCTGTCGTTTTAGATCATTGCTGTTTGGGAGAGGAACTTCAGCCTCCCAGATCCCGTCACAGCTGACAAAATGGCCGCCCTGGAGGAAGATTTTGTCAGCACGGCCTGTCAGCAGGTCAAATTTGGACCCAGTTCAGTCAGTGACTTCACCAAATGGAAGGTGAGGTGGATGCTGCCGTCAATGTCGGGAGGGTTGCCTTTAATGGTCATATAATGGTTGATTGCTTCATCTCTCCATGTGGCGTCTCAGGTGGAGATTATGGCCAGGGAGTATCTGCACGCCCTGACTGAGCCAAAAGAAGAGACGGCGAGCAAAGATTTGACTGATGCCAAAGAAAACTGTGTAAGGCAGCATCGCTTATCGATGTGTTAATCAAAGCAGAGCGCACCCCCCCCCCCCCGGCATCGGAATGGCAGAAAATTCGTCCCGTTTTGTCTTTAGTTCCACACATAGAATATCACAGGAAATTGCAGCGGTAAAAAAGTCATAATGTTAGCTTTTCCTAAGATGGTGCAGCCCTTCAAATGATTAATATCAGTCAGTGGTTGGCAAGAAGTTGTTCAAAGTTGTGTCCTTTCTTCGTTGCTCAGGAAGTGACAACACCAAGCAAAAGGAAACGGACAGCATCAGTGATGGACGCCGCCATACGACTGACTCCTCGCAAAAGAGTGAGATCAGAACTTCCAGCGTCCACAGCTGAAGACAGTCCTCGTAAATCAAGCCGTCAGACCAGCAGCATTCGCTTGAGCCCCATCCAGAGAGATCGGAAGACGCCCAGGAGCGCATCTAAACTGAAGCAAGCGAGAGAGGACAGAGCTCAGGCGAGACAGGGTGAAGCTGTCGGTGCGAAGGACGTTAGAACCAAAGAGCCGCAGACAAACATGGACGTTCTTCTCAGCGTGAAGAACTGCAGCAACACACAGGTGCGTCGGGGCTCTGTTGGGGCGCCAGGTGTTCTGTGTCCTGATCAAATCGGCTAACCTGCTCTCCCTCCACTAGCCGGTGTCTCTGAAGCCCGCCCACATCCTCCAGTGTCACAGTAAGGGGGACAGCCTCGAGGACTTCTCCACTCAGCTTTGGGCCTGTGCCTTCCAGCCGCTGCCTGACTCCACTGGTGAGACTGGGCACTCATCGTGTGCAACGCCGCTCTAACCAGTTATTATCTCAAATACACCGTCTTCCCCTGTTTTACAGGTGGCGGCGGAGGAAGCCGCTTGGTGGCCACGTGTGGCGGAGACTCTCTCTGTTTTATCGACTGTGAGACTGGCATGGTGATGAAGAAGTACAAAGTCCCCGAGGAGGTTGGACTTCCAGTTCTCTGATGATCCGACATAATATTACTGTATAATAGCATTATAAGAAGTGTGGTGGCACACTTGGTTACTGATTGTGTGCCAGTATCGATGAAACGTTGAGCCTCAGGTGGCCCTATGAAGGGAAGTTAGAGATTGTTGAATTCATCAAAGGAAACGTCCTGACCTTTGACCTCTGCTCCTCTCAACAGGAGTTTTTCTCGCTGGCCTGGTCCACGGTGTTGATGTCCAGGGGAGGCGGCGCCTCAGCTCAGCACTGCAGCATCCTGGCAGCTGGTGGGAAGAGGGGGTTGGTCAAATTGATCCACCCCAGAAACAACGTGGCCTATGGGGAGTTCCGAGCCAGCCGCAAGGCGCTCTCAGTCCTCCGCTTTAACCACCACAGCGGAAACTTCCTCTTCAGTGAGTCCTAGTTCTTACATAGTCGTGTGGAGCACACAGGAAACACGTTTGGCCCCGCCCCTTGTAGTCCTACTATCCTGGAAAATAAAACGTTAGTCTCTTTTTTCTAATCTTTTTAGTCATGGGCAGAGCTTAATCCAGGAGGCTGTAACGCTACTTTCAGAAAATAACAAAAGGGGTAAATAAAGGCTTCTTGGTATTTATAGATTCAGGTTCCTTGTATGTGACCTGCTGTGTTTTACGCCATCGACAGCTCCTAGGTTGCTGCTAGCTTGCTAGCTCAGACTTTATTGTTGTTTCACTGTTCAACAACTTATTTCCATGTAATATGACTCATTACATAGGATGCAACATACATGTTACCCCCACCCCCAGTTTTAACTCCCATCTGTGTCTTGTCTCTCTTGTAGCGGGTTCCTACGACAACAAGATCGTGATGTGGGACATCGGTGGGGTGGACAGCCAGTACAACTTCAAAGTTGTGTGAGTATTTCTTACTGGGCCAGCGATCCTGCCCACCTCACCGCGACTTGAGTTTCCTTATTTCACAGGATGTAGAAACATCAGACACCCGAATTTATTTTCACAAACACTGAAAAAGTGAGTTTTTATGTGACACCTCTTCATCCACACTGATGTCATTAGTTAGTAAAACAGAAGTTCCCCTTTCAACGAAACTCCTGGCGTCTATGTCAGCTGTGCTTGGTCAACCTGATGTGATGTTTTCGTCCCTCCAGTCAGCTGTTGGTGCTTGAGAGCAGCGCCACCCCTCTGCACCTCTGCCTCCCCCCCACCTCCCCCGGCACTCACCTGCTGGCGGCATGTGAGGAGGGCCTCCTCTGCTACGACACGCGGCTCGGCTCCAACACCAGCATGAAGAGGTACAGAGGTCGACTGAGCCGGGACGTCTGGGGGCGTGGTTGTTCATCACTGATGTAGTCTGCCACGCCTCTCTGCCTGTGTCATTTCCTGTACACTTTTTTTAACAATTGAAGTACATTTGATGGCCGAGCTGCTGTCAGCATTTAGATCAACAACATGTCTGACCCACGCGATCAGTGGTATCATGTTTGCTCATTCAGGAGCGAAAACTTCAGGGTACAACAGTAAATTGATTCTTTTAACAGCGATACGCTCTACTGCCGCGCTGCCTCTGACGAGGTCCGTGGTCCCGTGCACTGCTAACCAGCTAAGTTTGGTTCAGGCCGTTGGGGGTGCAGCTGTACTCAGGACCCAATGGTGCCTTTGTTTTCTCTCCAGGTCCAAAGAACTGGAGATAACTTTCCCCATTTATAAGAAGGAAGACAAAGACCACAAGTACCACACCATCGACGGCCTGAGTTTTCTTACTGATGACATCATTGGTAAGTGAACCCTGGTTCTGATTCTCAGCATTTGTCACTTCAGCCCGTTGTTCTATAGTGAGATAACGTCTTCTCTCTGCATTCCCACTGAGCGGTGCTGCACTTTTTTTTTTATTATTCATTGATCTGCTTCTTCTCTTTCTGTCTGTCCTCTCCAGCCTCTAAGAATGTCCTGCATGGTTCCATCTACCTGTGGAGCTGGACCAGGACCAGGGCCAAGCGGCCTGGCAGCAGCAAGACTGTGGGTGCTGTGGTTCTGGCTGAGCTGCAGTGGGCCAACACTGAGATTCCGTATCTGGCCCTCAACACCTGTCCAGGTGAGCATTTATCACGTGGTGTGTGGGGTAAAGAAGCGCCTCGCTCCAGACTTGTCTTGGGGAGGCTGATCTTGGTCTGTGGCAGCTTTGGCCCGGTCCGCTGGATTTCTTTGCATTGAAGTAGCAGCTCGAGGTTGAACTGCTCTGTGTCTTCAGGCCAGGCTTACATAGCGTGTGGTGACGACAGAGGTCGGCTGTGGACGTATCACATCACCAAACTCCAGAAAGACTCTTTTCAAGCTGGGAGACCCATCGAGCCCACCCAGGTACGCGTCGCTGTTCCCCCGCTGCCACCAAGCATTCCAGATGGAGATCAAGAAAAGAACCCCAAAATTGGTTAATTGATTATTAATTGATTAAGTCGAAGATTGTGATGGAAGTATGCTGATTATTATCAAGCACAATTAAATTTCATAAAGTGTTGCAGCAGTTTTTGTGTTGATATCTTGTGTGTCACAGATTAGGTGCAGTACTGTCCTCATCCACCAGGAGGCAGACTTTCTTTGCCACTTGGCTTTGTTCCTAAGAAAAGACTTAACCTGGTTTATTGTATTTCCAGCCATTTGAGGAATCACTGGTCTGAATGCTGTAGAGGCACCTTGTTTTTTTAAAGGAGGTAAAATTCATTTATTTGAGACACAGTGAGAAACGTTTCTCTCTGTTACGAGAAACTTACACAGAACTTCTGGACTCTGGAATTTCTGAATCTCAGCAGAGAAGTGATGGTGTTTTTTTTTTAAAGCTGACACTGCACCAGAATGTTCCTCATTCAGCAGCTAACTGGTTCTTTTATTGTGAAGGTGCTGGAGTGGCCGGGGCCAGTGAGGAAGGGCAGGGGCCAGGTGGAGGGGCCCTCCATAAACAGCCTAGCCATGGACCCCGACCTCCACTACCTGGTGGCCCTCAGCGACAAGAATATGGTGATGGTGTGGAAGAGAGAGGAGTCGCTCTGAGCAGCACCAGCCAGCAGCGTGGCCCTGTGACCACAGAACCCGGATGTACCAAATGTTGGTATTGGCGAGGTGAGACTGCGGAGGAAAGCACAGACTGAGTCTCTCTCTCTACTCTGAAGTTACTGCAAGATTCACTGAAAAGGCATCAGGTGGACTCAAGTGTTTTATTTTATGGAAATGTGCACTGCAGTTGTCACCATGTGACAGTTGGGTTTTTTTTTTGTTTTTTTTTGTATTTTTAAAGATGCATATTAAGAAAAGCTCCACATTCAGGACGTCCGAAATGAAATGAGAACGATGCAGCAGAGGCTGCGAGTAAATGCTGTGACAGAGCTGAACTGCTAACGAGCCTCCAGGTTTCAGGACTGGTGGCTGACGTTCCTGCTGCACGTGTGGAGCTGCGCCAGTCACGCTACAACACAGCATCATGTGTACTATTGTGTAAACAATAGCAGTGTTTGATTTGAAAAGAAATCCTAGTTGTCAATATTGGCAGCACATTGGGACTCCACAAACACGGATGAGCCTCATCAGCTGGTGGTAAAGTAAGAACACGGCATTCTTAGTTTCAGGTGGTGGCGCACAAATGAAAATATGATGAATGTTATGAAACATTTCTGACAAAAGATCCTCCCAAAGCGTCTCCTCTGCTCCTGTAACACTGAAGGAATAAAACTTGTGTATCTGATCTCGTTTTACTCCCAGATATCAAGTTCCTTCCTGAAGTCTGATGATGTTGAATATCATTGACGTCCCGTGTTTCTGTCGTATCTGGTTCTTCTGCAGCCAGCAGTGATGTCATAGCTGTGTATTTTTATGATTGGTCATTCATTAAATCAGTGACCTTTAGACTTACCTCTCTGCTGTGTGGCTCATTTTCTTCCAACAGTCGGACGTATTGCTCTGTGGGCAAGGACCATGAATTAGATTCAGCGAGGAAGAAATGTGGGCGGAGCAGGAAAGCTCCAGGGTCACACAGAGGTCACACTGAGGGGAGGCCTCATGTTTGTTACACTTAAATCACCCGAGTCATGTCGGGGTTTTGTTGAGACGGTGTTACCTGGTTTCACGAGAGCAGAAATAACAATAAAATAACAGGAGCTTTCAGGGGTAACCATAGAGATGGAAGCAATTCTGAGTTGTGTCCATGAGCTGTAACTTGTTCCCTCACTTTAATTAAATCATGTGTGTTGGGTGTTAATTTGGTCCTCCACATGTCTTCCCTGCCTGGACTAAAAAAAAAACCTCATTTTAGTCATGTGAACTCGAAGAGAGAAACTGATACTTTGTGGCTAAGAGATATAACTTGGTCCCATATATTGATGGGCAAAGCGTGGGAACGACTTACGACCTGAGGAAAAGAGTCCTGGCACGTCCGTGTCAACCCCAACCCCTACTTACAGCTGCCACACTAGCAGTTGTTTGCGACCCTTTCTATGAGCTTGTGGCTGTGCTTGATGCTGCCTCGCCCGGCCCCGCCCCCTGCCTTCCCTGATTGGCTGAGCTCGCCTGTTTCTCCCCCGCCGGCCAATGGCTGTGGAGTTCTTCCTGTACCCTCTCCTACTGTACCCCGAGACGTGCCTTTGTGCTTTGCCACTCTGATGCGACCATCGATGGCCCGATAGAAGCGGACATCAGTACTGGAGCGGAACGGGGCCTCCCTGTTCTGTTCACCCGCGGCTCGTCTCCTCATGCGTCCCGGGCTGGCGGTTGTAGCGATGGAGATGCTGAGCGGTGCTGTCCGCGGGGCGAGGCCGAGGCTGAGGCTGGGCAGCGTTCTCCAGGCTGCAGTCACCAAAACAGTGCCGCCGATGTCAAATACTGGGAGCCGCAGATTTCGGTCCACGTCCTCGATGCAGGGGTTCTCCGAGCTGGCGAGGGAGCGGTCCAAGACCGTCACGTCGTTCTACAACCAGTCCGCTATCGACGTGAGCGCGGAGAAGGTGAGACCGCGAGTTTCTGTCCGCGCTAGCTCCTAGCCTGACGGCTAACAGCTAGCGCGAGGCTCGTACTGCGTCCAGGCACACATGAGATTCACCAAACCCGAGTTTGTCACGCTTGTGTCATCGTCAGTTACGGGTAAATAATTCTTAAAAGCAGAGGTTGGAGATGGAATCGATTGATTTATTAATCAAAGCTGGCTAGAATGTAGCATAAACAATATCAACCTGACTGGTTCTTATATTTACGGTTGTTTTTTCCTGATCTTGAGTGCCCCATCATAATGTTTTTTGTGGTGACGTTTCTTGAGCTAGTTAAGCTAACATTGACTCATCTTTGCCGAGTTATTACAGTTTTTGGAAAAATAGTCCGATTGTTTTGAGCAGAAAATGTCCTTCAACATTGATTTAAAGTGAAGTGAAGTGAACCTGAATAATACTTCCAGCTGCCTGTCCCTCTAAACTGTGTTTCTACTGGTGGAGCAATTCAGGAATGGCAAAAACGTTTGTGTGTGTGTGCTTTTTAAAAAAATATAATTATAAGATTGGAAATTTGGTAACATACCAGAGTCACAAGAGTCTTATTCACAGTCAGATGAAGAGGGGAAATGTAGTTTAAATTTGAACTCGCAGACCTGGTTGTCCTAAATCGAACCACAAGTGATATTCAAATAATTCAGCCTGCAACAGTTGCAGGAGTTTGTTTGACTTTTCTCGTTCTTTACTTCCAGCCTGTCGGCTTGCAGGGTTCTTTGCCCCCCAGTGACTTTAAAGTAAACATCTTTGTGCAGCAAACAAATAAAGATTATTGTAATCAACAATTTTACTGCCTGAACCGCTAATCAATTTACCAAGAAACCAGTTTGTTACATCTATCATGACAGCAGAACGTCCACAGTCCTGTGACTCCCTGCTCTTGGTTAAAGAAAACCAGAGGTCTGTAACGAATGTTACAGTGCGTGAACCATTGTTGGTCAAGTGCTGTCACTAACATGCCAAATGTCCTGCACACAGCGGCTTGTTGCTGCAGGGGGGGCGAAGGTTTGTTGTCTATTTTGCATTTCCATGTATTTAATTGATGCATTATTTTGAGAAGTCTGCTGCACAAATGTTTTTATCATTTAGTATATAAAACGGCGCTGACAGCAGGGTCAGTTGGTTGGACGTTGGTGACTGGAAACGCAGGACTGACCCACTTCAGACAAAAGCCAGGTGTTTGGGTCGGTCTGAAAGTCTTGTTCGCATGGCCTGGCCGCCTGACTCTCATGATTCAAGACTTACAAAAGAAAAATTCCTTGTGCTGTTCGGTCTGTCAGCGTCTGCTGCCGTCAGCTCCGAGGCTCACATGTGCGTGTAAAATTCCTCCGCACGCCTGTTGACCTGAGCGAAGATTTTCACAGCAGCAGAAGCAGCTTTGATACTCATCAGTTGCTCCATCTGTGTAACAGCCAGAGCCGTTTATTTTCGGAGTGCCGACCTTGTAACTGTCGGTTGTGTTGGCATGAATCGGTGTGTTTGTGTATCTGCAGGCCTCGGTGCGGCTGACCTTGGCCACCCTGCTGTATTCTGGGAAGTCTCCTGACGGACACCACATCTTGGTAAATATTTCCACCACGCTGAGTGACGGTCCGACTTCATGACAAACTCAGCGACTCCACAACTTTGTGTGTTTGACCTCAGAGCAGTGCCAAGTACCTCCACAAGGAGCTGCCGGTGCGGATCGCCCATCGCATCAAAGGCTTCCGCAGTCTGCCCTTCATCATCGGCTGCAACCCCACAATCCTGCAAGTGGTAAGAGCACAACAGCACCGCCCCTCAAGGCTTCCCCTGCTGTCAAACCCATGTTACATTAACGCCAGACCAGATCGTTATACAGAATTACACCACTAGGTGCTGCCTAGCGTCCAACTGGATGTTGCGTGCTAATACTGTACGCTAGGGCTGGAGGCTAATACTGTACGCTAGGGCTGGAGGCTAATACTGTACGCTAGTGCTGGAGGCTAATACTGTACGCTAGTGCTGTAGGCTAATACTGTACGCTAGTGCTGGAGGCTAATACTGTACGCTAGTGCTGTACACTGGATAAACGTCATTGACTCTCTGAGACAATGTCCAGAATTTCCCCGCCAACTTCCTGGTTTATTCAGACAACTTCTGGCAGCGAGGGTTATTCTCAGTCTGACGCACAGACTTGCAGCAGCTCTGAAATTGATTCATTTTGCCGTTCTTCTCTGTTTTCATCCCCATTTTTACATCTCCAATTACCAGTCCACCCTGGTTGTTGCTCCACCCCCTCCGCCATTCTCCAAATTAGGGTTCAAGTAAACAAACGTGGCGGTCCTCATTTGTCAAAGTGAGTGTGCGACATGAGACAGGCGTACGCTCATTCCCACGCAAATCTCCAACGCATCAAATCTCATGTCAGACTGTTTGGTTGATAGGATAAGATAAGCTAAGCTAAGATAAACCTTTATTCTGGTGACTGACTGGTGCTGGTTCGATATTTCAGCTCACCGCACCCTCTTCTTCTTCTGTGGTAGAAGATCAGCGTGTGAGCCACAGGCTGATCTTCACAAACACCAAAAGTCACGTGTGCAAACACAAACATTTTCTTTTGCTGAATTTCTGAAAACCACAAGCTGCGATGTCATGAGGTTTTTGGACAAAATGATTTTGCCATGAAAATCTCCAGCTGGAAGAAACAGAGTGACAGTCCATGTTTCTGGTTGTTCAGCTCGTCAAACCCATTCGGTTGGTTTGATTGTTTTTTTTTCTCTTGTACTTCTTCTTCTCCTTCTTCCTGTGGGAGTGTTGACAGTGTTGACTCTGTCATAACTGGTCTGCTGCCCTGCATATGTTCTTCCTGATGAACTTTCCCCTACATTCCTCCTCCCTCGGTATCACCCGGCTCCTCTGGGCCCATGATTGCCGTGCTCCTTTTGTGTGCCACCGCTCGTAATGGAGGTCGGGGGGGGGGGGGGGGTTGTTCTACTCCTGTAATCTGCTGTCAAAAAGAAAACAAGTTGAGCTTCAGCCCATGTTCTTTGCATAGTTAGTCATGAATTCAATTGAGGAACAAAGCCAGCGTTCTACAAGGAACTCGCCAAGTTTTGCAATGTCCTGTAATATAATCCACATGTGTGTAGAGAGGAGGGGCCCAGAGCGGGGCTGGCGTCCGTGGTTGGATGGACGATGATTGAGGAGAATGTGTCTCACTGCAGCCTCCTCTGCTTTCTTCCAGCATGAACTCTACATCAGAGCGTACCACATGCTCAGTGACTTCCCCCCGGTGAGTGTTACACACACACACACACACACACACACACACACTGTGCACGTTCGGATGGTGGAGCAGGCGTTCTCCCCTGTCTCGTTCCATAGTGACGCCGCACAGCCTCAGCTGCTTTACTCCGTTCATTTGCCTTTTGTTAGCATGTGTGTGTGCAGCCGTTCAGACCTGTTGAACGTATTCATCATCGGTGCCATGTGACGCACCGCCTCTGGCTCTCCACACAGATTCAAACACCACAACCCTTCACATTCTGGTTTTTCAACCCATAATCCTGTTTGTGTGTGTGTGGGGGGGGGGAGATCAGAAGAATAAGAACAATCAAGGCCTTTTCCTATTCTGCCTAATAAAATGTACATTTCTGCAACGTTATTTCCCTAAGTACTGATTGTTGTTCATCACTATTAATGCTTTATTGTTGAGCAGGAGGTGTTGAACGTCAGCAGAACGCGTCTGCAGGGCTGATCTGAGGTGTGTCTGTGGGTCCACAGATCAAGGATCAGGATGTGGAGGCTCGCTTCTGCAAGCTGGTGCAGCAGCTTCTGGACGACCACAAGGACGTGGTCACCATGCTGGCGCAGGGCTTCAGGGAGTGTCGCCGGCACATTCAGGTACCGCCGAACCTTTAATAGCCCCGACACCGACGTCTGGTGTGGGTGAGGAGGTGCAGGCCCACCAGACACGTGCACAGCTAAGTTGAGCTTCTCTCAACGGCTCCCTCAACCACTGAGTTGTTCTGAGTTGTCCAGACAGCGCCTCCCAGTGTTGGTGTGGCGTTAAGGGGGTTGTGATGTAACTGAGGAGACGGAGACTTGCATGTGTGAACGTCCCAGGACAGGATGAATTTGCCGGAATGGTTTGGCATCTCCCACTTAGACGGTTTTGTTTAGACAGAGCAGGAATCTCCTTTGTGTTCCACCTGGTGGGTGAGTTCCCCTGACTCGCTGCTGACTCATCACAGCAGAGTGTTTTCAGAAGGTGGTGATGATGATGATGATGATGATGATGATGCAGATGCAGGCATCAGTAGAGCTTCCTCTCCCGTACCCTCCTGCCTTCTTTTGAATTCCCGTTGTCTGTGATTTCAAAATAAAACCCAGGCTATGGATGAAAAGCACTGCTAACACAAGAGTTTCAAATGTGTCAGGAAGTTGTGGGACAACGTTCTGGAAGCGTTTAAAAAAGATCTGTAATTTCCAGTCGTGATGGTTTGTGAAAAATCGCCTAATGATTAATAGAGGCTGGTGACATAAGGAAAATATTAATTGCATTTTCCGAAATGTGAAGCAACATTTGGACGTTGGTTCTTCCTCCGTCCTAAACCAGACGCCCACAACCCTCTGGTGCCTGCGCATCGATTGGTGCGTCTTCAGATTCAAACTAAAGATGTTTACATCCCAGCGCTGAGGGATCGGTCGAGAGCCAGCATCGCCTCTGTGTTCCAAACATCCAAAATGTCCGCCGTCACACAGATTCAGTGAAAAGGAAGTGAAGGAGACCTCCTGATTTTGTCTGGACAGTAACAGTTCCCGTCCTGTCCAGGTTCTCGTTCTGCTCCTAAACACTTGAGGAAGTACGTTGTCGCGTGTTTGTGCTCTGCCGTGTTCCAACTTGCTGCATCTTGTGTTAAACCTGGCAGCGGCGAATCAAGAGCAGAAAGAGACAACAAAAGCTGCAGAGTTCCCTGAGGACGATGGTTACTGTCTTCACTTCCCATGTGTGAATCATAACGTGTACTTGCCAAATGTGTGTTGAATTCCACACTGAATGTTCCTGAGAGGAAAACTCAAGTTGTATGAGAGCATTCTTGCAGAGGGAAGTGCTTCAGTGTTTGGTTGCGTGTGTTGTCCAGGCTTTTTAGGGGCCGGCGAAGCCTAAACATGCCTGAGAAACTCAACTCAAACTGGAGCTTTTCTGTGGTTACAGGATGAGACGATCATCCGCAGCTTCCTGGACACAACGCTGTGCTCTCGCCTGGGAATCCGAATGTTGGCGACGCACCATCTGGCCCTCCATGAAGACAACGTACGTCAGGCTGTTTGACTCCTGTGACTGTTGTCACGCTTGTGTGGTTCTGAGTGACGTTGCTCTGTGGGAGGGAGCCACTGGGATGTGAACCCTTCTTCTGTTGTCATTCCAGGCTGATTTTGTGGGGATCATATGCAGACGTCTGTCTCCCAAAAGAATTATTGAGAAATGGGTGGACTTCGCCAGGTAGGTCGTTGGGTTTTGTTTGTTTATCACCTCCCATGACTCCTGTAGGCGCGCTGTGTCGTGAGGAAGTCGCAGGTCAGCTGATAAACTCTGCGCCGGGAGCTGTGAAGGAGATACCAGAAATCGTTCTTGTTTGCTTTCTCTAATCTTATCAGACGACCTTTTAGAAAGTGGCAACTTTTACTGAGCACAGTGTGTCAGCGGAGAGATAACAACCAGCTGGCAGGAGTAAACCACAGCAGCGCTGGTTGGATGCCTCCTACGTGGGCCGAATTTGGGCTCGTGTGATTCCTGCCTCGTGGGCTGACGGGGCTCGTTAAGACTCCCACAGTTGTTATGGGCTTTTATTGTTTAGTGGGTCTTTTATTCCCCCTCTAATTACTATAATTAGCTTGAATGATTCATAAAAGTGTTGTCGTGCCAAAAATGAGGTATATCAAGACCAAGACCCCCCCCGGAGGTCGGACCGTGGTAGGACCCGCTAGAACTGTGGATTTCTGTTTTTACTGCCTGCGTTTGTACAGTCCAGCCTCCACAACTCTAGGGTTCTTCAGTGTCTGACTTTATCCCACAGCAAATACAGGTTATTTGACTGCGTGGTATGAAATGGTTCTCCCTCCTGCATGGCTTCGTTGTGACCCCTGGATGCAGGAAGAGCCAGCCACGTGTGTTTAGCTAGAAGCTAATGGAGGCTGACGGCTACAAACATTTGGATCTGAGTTAACAACAAACTACAACTTCCTGGTCACGGTAGCGTCGACCAAGAAGGGTTCTAGTTTAACTCCTACCGTATTTATTGGTACTGTCCTCATGGGTTCCTCTCACCCGCCAGGCATCTGTGTGAGCATCAGTACGGGAGCGCGCCCCGGGTGAGGATCAACGGACACGTCGCCGCTCGCTTCCCCTTCATCCTTCTGCCTCTGGACTACATCCTGCCTGAGCTCCTCAAGAACGCCATGAGGTAACATCCACACTTTCCCCAGAACCAACTAAGGTCCTAAACCTGTACCGTTGGATGAGTATTAATGGATATATGCTAACACTTCCCACCGACTACCATTCACTATGCTAAGCTAACTAGCATGGGTCTAATTAGTGGCTGTGAGGCAGCAGCCAGACGTCCGAGCTCCTGCTGCAGAACCACACGTTTGAGGGGACAGTTCTTAGGAGGTTTTTCTCTGTGTTTTTCAGTCAAAGTGTCTCTGTGAGGTCATGTGGTTTCAATCCTGTTTTATCATGACGCCGGTAAATACATACAGTTAAGAAAAACAATAGTTGATGATTGACATCATATCAGTAGAAGTGTGAGGACGCTTCACAAGGCTGCGTACCATCCTCATCGTCAGGGAGGAAGAACTCTGGTGTGAAGGATGTTTGGAGCACTGCTGCTGGAATTCCGGAAGGAATTCTGGAAGGAATTCCTGCGTTTATCCACTTAACGATGAATCAATCACAGATGAGTTCTTGTGGCTCCAAACATCAGCGCTGCATTGTTGCTTCGTGCCTCAGTTCTTTAGTTTACAACGGTTTTGTGACACAAGTGGTCACTCACAAATATTGTTCCTCACTGCGATGTGAACACTGCAGTTTATGTGTATCACCGCTCTGGCTGATGACATATTACTACTGTTTGCAAACTGTACTCTGGGAACTTGTGTTTGAAGTGTTTTCCAAATTCAAGTCTGCAATTTGCAGTACGTGTCTGCACTACACCAAAATATCCCATCAAAAATACTCTCACCATCGAACCCTCGTGTGCTGAAGTATGTTGTTGTGTAAAAGTTATAATAAGTACATGCAGTAGTATATGTAGTAGTATTGTGTGTAGGGTACCACAGGTGACCCAGACTTTTCAGATGAATCGACTGCAGCATTTAGTACGACATCAGAGTACAAACGCACCTCAGCCCAGCGTCTGCCATGTTTGACACTTCCTCTCTGTGACATCACGGGTTTGTCCCTTCAGGGCCACCATGGAGAGCCACCTGGAAACCCCCTACAACCTCCCCGACGTGGTCGTCACCATCGCTAACAATGACATTGATTTTGTCATCAGGTGAGCTGCTCCATCACCGACTCGTCAGAATCTGATTTCACTGTCTTGACACTTCGTACGCAGCATTTTTACCACCGGACGGTCAGCCAGTGAATGTTTTCATGGTTTATACTGGGATGAGTAATGACAACTGGCTCTTGTTTGAAGGATTTCCGACCGTGGAGGCGGCATCCCCCACAACATCCTGGACAAGGTGATGGACTACCACTTCAGCACAGCCGAGGAGAGCGCCCAGGACCCGCGCATGAGCAACTTATTCAACACCATCACCAACAGCGGGAACCAGTCGGGGCCGATGCACGGGTAAGAGCTGGGCTTGAGACCTGCTGCATCGACGCCCAGACAATGAAACGGCGCGTCTTCAACTCTCCAGTTGACATTGTTATGTCACCAAGTACAGCTGAGAGTACTGCTTGTTGCTGCAGTACACAAATGTTACTGCCGAGCAGATTGTGTTCAATCCAACGTCGCATTTCTTTGGATTTACTTGCATGAAGTCAGTTACTTTTTTTTTTTCTTAAATCCAAAAAACGTCCCCCACGTCAGATCAGTTCAGCTGCAGACGTGACCAACTGTTTCATGTCCTCTTGTCCAGACTCCCTTGAGAGTTCTGCTGATTTAACTGCGTCCATCACAGCTCCGACTTCTACTCGCGGCCGGCAGATCCATCCAATGTCCTGATTAGTTGCAGCGGCCCACCTTAATCCTCTCCGTCTTTGTGTCCCGCAGCTTCGGCTTCGGTCTGCCAACCTCGAGGGCGTACGCCGAATACCTTGGCGGGTGTCTGTCCATTCAGTCCATGCAGGGCATCGGCACCGACGTCTACCTGCGCCTGCGCCACATCGACGGTAAAGGAGAAAGCTTCAGAGTGTGACGCGCTGGTCATCCTCGTAGATCCCGACCTCGGAATCGGGGCACTCAGAGGGACTGCCGGACTCCGGTCCAGGTGAAGCCTTGTTATAAACCACAACCAGTTCCTTTTCTTCGCCTTAGACTGATGAAAAGCTCTGTTAGCTTTCCTTTCTGTTTTTGTACCCTTCGGCATGTTGTCTTGAAGTTTTTAAGGGTGTATGAACTTGAACGTTTAGGTTATCGGGACAAACTGTGCATGGCCATGGAGGCTGAGCTTACCGAGGAAGGAAGGAGCCTCGCACAGCCGCGAAATGGCGACGATAAAAGTTTCAAATGAAACGTCTGAGACACTCCAGCACTCGCATGCTTCACGATGCTCAACACAACCGTAGCTTTTCATCTTCATTATTATTCTCCGCCGTCAAATCTCCAAACACAACCTCGACAACCCTCGAAATCAAACCAGGCCTCTGTGGGAACCACCCCAGAGGAAACTGCCAAAACTGCACTTGCTCATTAGCGTTTGAGAACGTCGTCAGTTGCCTTCGAGTTCCTCGGCTGCAGGCTTCCACTCGCGCTTCTTTTTGTTGCCTTCGCAGGGTCGCACAGATGAGACGCTTTCACTCGCTCTTTGATTTTCAGGTGATTTTGTCATTAATTTCCTGTCATCGCGTACCAATCCGAGTTTCTTCAGACTAACATCATACTGCAGAAGTATTGTCGAATCGTTCTTTTATCTGATTTTACTAAATGTGTCAGTTGTATTTCAAGTCTCCATGAGTTGGTTTTGTATGAGGTCACATGTCAGGATTCTGCCCTCTTACCTACGGAAGCTCCGATCTGTTTTGGGTCCATTAACTCCAGATTCTGTGGTTATTAATGTCAGACAGCAAATGGCTTGAATGAGGGTTGTTGGGTTTTTTTTGTTGTTTTTTTTACTCACTTCACAATTTTGCCCGTATTTTTCTTTTTTTTTTCTCTTTGGAAACAACCGGCTCCCCAACGACTCCTCAACCTTTTGAGACTGCGCAAAAAGTAAAACTTTTTTTGTTGTTTTTTTTGGTTTAACGCCTCATCTTAATTGGGTGAGTTGCAAGTGGCTGTAGGGGCAACGAGAAAAGAAGGAAGTGTGAGGGCACAAATTTGAGATGCCTCAACGGTGGACGGCTGCTCTCGAGTCCAATACATTTTTACTGTCCAATGGGGACATTCAATTGTCTTGGTCAAGAAAATCCCTGAATATGAAATTGTTTCATATTTTCTATCCTGATTATGGATCAACAGCCTCCTTTTTGACATTTCAGTTCTAAATGAATTAAGATGGGATTGCAGTCAGTTAGACATGATGAGTTACTTCCTTTACATGATGATTTGATTTGTGAAGAGAGAAAAATGAGTGACAGCTGCAGAAGGATGGAGGACCGTGTGTTCTCGCTTAGGCTGCATATGAACTCATGGTTTTCTGCTTTTGAAAATATTGTGCTGATCAGATATTGGGGGGGTCACCCGGTCGCCAGATGCTCAAATGTTTTAAACTATTTAAGGCAAACGTTCTCAGTGAGACATGGAGCCTGCAGCAATGTGCACTGTCTGCCCCCTGGTGGCCAGAACTGTGACTGAAGTTTATTCCGGGGGAAGCGAGTGCGTCAGTGCAGTTTCTGAGGGACAATTTGAGTTCCGTTTTCTAAGTTTTTGTAACAACTGCAGGTAGAAGTAAGGATGAACTCCAAACAGAATCAAATGTTGTAGCCTTGAAATTGTGCTGCCTCAGTTTTTTTCACCCCCCCCCCCCGACTGAAACTAGTTTCTCCCTCATGTTTTCTGTTTGTTCAGGAGTCTGTAGACATTAAATTTTACTTTGTTGGAACTGTGAGTGACTTATTCTTTGCTGGGGTTTTCTAAAGCAAACTGATTTAACCTCTTCCACTCACAGCATATTTTCAGGAAAAACCGCCTAAAAAGACATTCCCATAGTAAATGTGTAATGACTACGCTTTACTAAAGGTTACATGCTTGTTCTTGGTGTCCTTGGACATCCAGGGACTTCAGAGAATGTGTTCCAAGTGTCAGAGGTGTTGTATCTGTCATTAAGCCTGAGTCAATTGGAATAAACCAGAGGAAAAATTAACGTTTTTTTTACTCTCGCCAAAATATTTTATTTTTTTGACAGAGGACAACAGGATGCCAGCAATGATTTCATGCACCCAGACACCACTGATTAGCTTCATCCACTCCTGGACCACAAATTTACCAAAATTGATAGAATTTGGGCGAACAGTGAAGCCTACATCAAGGATTTTGTAAGGATACACCCAGGCGAGAACAAGTTGTGCCAAAGGGATTATTTTCTACCTCTGATGAAAACTGCTCCAAATTACAATAAATTTTAATTTTAGTTGTCTACTACTAACTATTGGAGCTTTTGTTCAGCGGTCTGCCTTCGTCAGTGGGGCGCTGCGAGTAAAAGACGGCGAGAGCGCATAGTTTGCGCAGGTTTTACACTCGAAGGTTTACGTAGGTGGGATTTGTAGTTCTTGGAATGGTAGGTGTTGAGCGATTCAGTAGCTTCTACCCTTTCCAAAGACTACAAACACTGCGGTAAAGAAGAAGTCTACACGACACCATTCAACTTTGATTCCGCAGTGGTGGCAAAATGTAAATGTGCCGATTTCGTACCTAAAGATTAAACTCACCTTAAAAAGGTAACGTTTGTTTTGTGAGCATTAGAGTCCAAACTTTGATCGAGAATTGAAAGTAAACATTGCCGTCAAATTTCAGTACATTTTTACAGCGCCCAATTACGCACAGCGTTTTTTCAGCCCGGCGGCGGGCCGATCGGGCCATAAGGGTTAAACTCTGGGTGGATCAGGGATGTGGTGTGACAGCGAGTCCTTGATCCAGCACAAACTCTGGACCGGCACCAACACGCTATCTCTGGTGTGTGTATGATCATCACTTGTGAAGTATGAAAGTACACGATTATAAAAAAGCGAACAGCAGGTATCACCTGAGAAGATGCGAGCAGCGCCTCAGACACCAACAAGTCCTGAGCGACTTCCCAACACTGTCAGCGATGTGGCTTTGACCTCTTGCAGCTATTTGAGAGGAACTCTTTAAATATTTGCAAGCGCTCGTTTACCCGACGGCCGCAGGCTCCTGTCAGCTGGCTGGAGAGTGAAGCCCCTCCAGCTGCAAGGCCGAGGGCTGCGGAGCGCAGCAGGGATGAGGTTGATTTGTAGTCCGACAGGAAGTGAGAGGTACCTTCCCTCTCCACGCTCCGCAGGTCCATACTTCATCATCCGTCTCCTCGTCTCGCCGGACTTTTAACGTCCCCAGAAAACCCCGGGACTGCTTAAAGACACACGAGACAATCTGAGCTTTTTTTTTTTAAATTTTATTTAAGACGTTTGTTGCAAGCTGTTCATGTCGATTTGTGGTTTTTATCTTAAAAATCTCAAATCAACAAACATGAAAGGAAAGAAAATCGTTATTGGATATCAACGCTGACGCTGTTAAACCACACAAGTGCACTTCTGTCTCCCCGGAGACGACGAAATTACTGAGCAACAATTTGGTTACTCCTCTTATTTGGAATGTGTGTTTTTTTTTTATTTTAATGTATTAACAGAGTTTCATATCAGCTCAAACACATACATAGTACAAAAAAAGTGGCTGTCACGGCGATTCAGACACTGACTCGTCACCATTTTGAGCTTAACTTCTGACCTTTGGGCCTTTAAAACTGTTCATGCTTAACACTCTTCTGAAAAAAATCTGCTCAACCCTCAGCTAAACAGCATTCATGGCAACAACTTGATAAGGCAGAGCTAAACAGACATTCATAAATAAAAAGGTGCATTTTGTAACTTTCAAAACAAGCAAACATCCGCCAGTCCCGTATCCTGCAATATCACGTTGAGCCTCAGGAGGCAGTGGCGAGTCAGTTGAGTTGCCATGACAATGTCTTGTAACTTTTCATGAAACTGGTGAAGGAAATGAAAGTATTAACGCGTTTCAAGTCACGCCAATAATTACCCCTTCAGATAGCTTAATGGAGACGCGTCTGACGGTGCTGGACGGGAGGAAACTCATTTCGACCGCGTTTATCTTTAACTTCTGTTGTTCACATGACCGCGGTCAAGTGGACGTCAGCTGACATGTAAACATGAGACCTGGGTAGGCGCACTAGTTTTGGCGGAACGCAGTGCTCTTGAGCCAGAAACACTGCAGCTACACCTGTTGATGATCTACTGGTTAAACCCGCGGTTAAGCTAACGATGAATGCTAACCAGCCACTAGCTGCTGAGCTGCACACACACGTCCTCACAAGTGTCTGGTCAGTACTGCACATGTGCAACTCTCAGCGAAGCTAGCTAGTAAGAGACGTGATCAAGCTAACTTTGGTGTAGAAATGGTACAGTAGCGCTCAGAGGAGGCGTCAACACTGACGCGGCCATGACGTCGCCAGTGTTGACGCCCCTCCGGTTGGTGGTCACAGTGGGAAAAAAAACACCAGTAAGAAACAACAAAATGGCAATAAATGGAGAAAATTCTGACAGAAACAAATTAAAGAAACCTCATTTGGACATTTAAATTGACACCATGAAAGACACTTGTGGTAAAAACGTTGACACCCATCGCCCAACCAGCTCATCACGTTAAGACTTCATGCAGGACCCCCCCCCCCCCGCACCACACACACATGCAGGTTAGAGGCAACGCCGTTTGGCTGAAGCAGTTAGAAACATACATCTTGATTTCTTGTAGCGGGATGCAAAAGTCGGCCGAGTGAAACGCGAGCCGTCTCGGAGGTTATATATAGCGACGGGACGGGCTCGCGATGGCATGTCAACCACCTCCATCAAGCACTTTGAATCCCTTTAACCTTCAACTTTTGCGACTGAACTTCCGACTCAAACTGGCTAATTGTATGCATGCTCCAGCGCATTCTTTGAATCCCAGAGTGGCACAGATGTGAGTTTACTGGTTTAACTGGGAGATTCCCTTTCCAACCTGTGGAGGAGTGATGTCTCTTTGGCCACAGAAAGACGCCAGCGTGGAACCCACACCTGCTTTATCTTTTGGGGTTGTTTTTGTTTCGTGATGGTGACCACGAATATTCAAGTGCTTCAGATTGTAGAACCAGAAGGTGGCTCCATGTCGAAGTGGCAGCTCTGTTCCGTCTCTGGATTTACGCCCTACTCTCTGTATTCTCTCTCATTTTTTGCTTTTCCCTTATTTTCTCCCGAATTTTACGTCCCCAATATTCTCTCTGCATGCTTTTTTAAAGTTTGCATTGTTTAGAACAGTGAGATTTAGTGACTACAGTTGATTTTCTGTCATCGTTCCGTCCCTACGACTGTTGGTTGAAAGTTCATCTCTGAGTCTGAACTGATGGCGTCACCGTGATGTCACACATGCACAGTTTCATCGGGCTGATAGCAAAGGGGGTAAATTTGCGTAGTTTAAATTCCGTACAGGTTGACGTGTATGGATCCGTATCCTCGAGCTGTTGTTTTCTGGTATCTATGGAAACCTGACCCAAACCGGGGAAAAATATCGACACCAACGATGAAAACATGGCACACAGAACATTTTTAGCCCTTATAACACGTTAACAACACGGATGAGGTCACGACATCGATGCCACACACAACTTGACTGTAGAAATAAATTAGCTGTCTGATGTTCATCAGCCGCCTCTCACCTCATCACCAGCGGAGAGAGTCGGCTGATCGATGCTCAACAGGAAGTCCCCGAGCTGCCGACACGCGATCACACATTCTGGAGACCTCGCTCGTGGCCGTCCAGCTGCACCTTAATTTTGTGCAGCTCCTCAATCTCCTGGTGGTGGCGCTCCGTCTTGTGCCGCACCAGCGAGCGATAGAAATGAATGGTGAACACCACAAAAATCACCCCCACTGGCACCATGATGATGGTGGAGGCCAGCGCCGCCTGCCAGCCACTGTCCTGTGGCACCGTTGAAGTGGGCGTGGTCTTTGGCATGACCACGTTGCTGCAGCCGACGGCCTTTCTGGACCCGACACAGTCCACGGGCAAGAACTTGATCCAGCAGAGCAGCACCACCTCGGCGAGGAACAGCAGGATGCCCAGCGCTGTGGAGAAGCCCCAGGCCAGCTCGATGTAGTGGTGCATGCGCTCGTGGGGCGACTCGCTGACCGAGTTGAGGTTGTGGATGTTGCTGACCGCCTCCACGTTCGGCAGGATGCAGGTGCTAATGAGCAGGGCAAAGAGGTGCACCGCCACCAGCACGGTGGTACACACGCTGAAGGCGATGAGGAGCACTCGAGGGTAGCTGTACTGCATCTCCAGCTGCACCTCCACCATGGCCACCTGCGACACACCAGCAGAGGACGCAGGTACATGAGGAGTCTGTCCACAGCTCGGGACGCCACAAGAACTGAAATTGCTGCCAGATGCCGGCAAATCCTGAACACGTGACACTGTTTGTTTTTTTCCCAATGGTACCAAAAATAATGAACAATGCCAAAGGTGCTGTTGAGGTACTGTTGTCTCCTCAGAGAGAACTACGCTACGAGCGAGCGCTGCGTCGCTGTGAGTTGTCACTTTCACAATTTTGCCCTCAAATCGTCCCCTAAGCATCAGTTCTCGTAACATCCCTGCTGCCCGCAGTGGCGTGCGGCCGAGCATCAGTGTGTGCTGTCAGTGTTACGTAGCCCACGACTGGCTAACGTGACCAACACGCTAGAACATCTCCAACAATAAGGGTTCCTCACGCCTCTCAGCTTCTGAAGCACATGAAAATGTTGGAGAACTTCTAGGTGATCGTGAGAAATACAGTGAGCAAGGAAATCAGCGGCGATGACGTGACACGTAGACGTAAACAGGATCAAACTGACCATAGCGAAGCCGGAGAGCAGCGCAGACGTGCGGCTGGAGGCCTTCAGCTTGGCCCGGCTCAGGTAGAGTTTCCTCCAGGACAGCGCCTGCACCGAGTGATGGTTGGAGCTAACCAGCTCCAGGTAACTGCGCCGCACCCAATCCCGGTAGTCCATGCCACCACCGCCACCGTCTGGTGCCCGCTCTGAGACCCCAGGCGCCGGGGAACCCATCGGCACGTTCAGCTCGCTGCTCATGGCACCTTCAGAGTAGAAAAGAGGGACGTTGGTTCTGTTAGCTGCTGCTGCTCCTCAGTGGTCCGAACAGGTCAGGCTGAGCTCAACGTTCAAACCTAAACGTTTCTCATTCTCGCCACTGCAGCAGCGACGGCGGCGGCCGTTAACACTCGCAGGTGTCCCTCACGTTCTCACTCAGCAAACATCTCAGGAACACAAAAGACAAAGTACTGAGTTCCTCTGACAACTTCCCTCCTTCGTATTCTTGAGCTGCAGCTCTGTCGACCCAGTCAGACGCCGTTAGCGCTGAATGTTTGACGTGGAGGCGATGATCTGCTGGTCATGTGACTTCATCCATCCATCGTTACTATTTCAAACTCTTGCCAGTTAATGGATGATTATTTTATACACATTACTGAGCAGCGCCGATAAACTAAGATGAGTTCTATATGTTTTCATTTAAAATTCAAGAGGTTGCGGTTATTTTTGTCCCTTTTTCTGATTGTATAATCAAAGTAACCCGATGGGTGCAAGAATAAGTGTGTAATACACACAGTCAACAGTTTTAGAACAACCTGATTTGTCCAGTTTTTTTTATTGCAATTCAAGTCACACATGTCCAATGCATTGCTTCAGATGGTACAAAGGTCAGTGCTGACCTGCCAGAGGTTAAAAAAAGGTCAGGTGACCCAAAACTGATAAATGTACATTTCAGAATGAACAAAAAGGCCTCGTTCAGGGAACACGGGTCCCTCTGATGGATCCCACTGTGGTACCACACACTCAAACACACACCCAGCAGTACTGCACTGCAGGAAGTAGTGTGTTCCTACAAAAATGGCAAGAAAAAGGCAATTAACAATGCGAGGGAGGCAGACCTCCATAACACTTGAAAACGCAGATCTGTAGAAGAATCAAGGTGTCGGTGAGGACAGTTTTCTTCAGCAGGCACTCAGAAACTGAGGGGAACTCTGACAGGAAGAGGCCTGGCAGACCCGAAGCCACAACTGACTCAGAGTGCAAGTTTCTGAGCGTGACCAGCTGGCGTGACAGGCGGCCCACGGGACAGCAGCTTCTCCCACAGCTGAGGAGTGGGCGCCGTGAGCAAGTCTCAGTCTCAGCTGTGAAGGGAAGACCTGGAGCTGCAGGTCTGACAGGACGAGATGCAGCAAGAAATCCACCGCTTAGACGTCAGAACGAGACAAAGAGGCCATGAAGCGCCGCCACCGGACTGCTGCGGACTGGGAGGAGGTACTGTGGAGGATCTCTGTACGCCATCGAGTAGGCGAAAAGATGGTTCCACAGTGTGTGACATCACCTGTCAAACATGGAGGAAGAAGTGTGGTGGGCAGGGGCTGTTTTGCTGCATCCAGACAGGGTGACAGGCACCCTGAACCAAAACGGCTACCGCAGCATTCTGCAGCGCCATGTAATACCTCTGGTATGCGCCTCGTTGGTCAGGGGTTCATCCTACAGCAAGATGATGACCCGGAACACAGGTCCAAGCTACGCCAGAACTTCCTCGGGAAAGAAGAGCAAGATGGTGAGCTTGAAAACCACGGAGAGGCCAGCAGAGCCTCCAGACTCCAACCCCGTCCGGCGGGTTTGGGATGAACTGGACAGACGAGTGAAAGCAAAGCCACCTACAGGCGCCACACACAGGAGGAAGAGTGTGTTCAGCTGCTGCATCCATGAGGCACAAGCTCAGGCTGCGCTTGGTCTGAGAGTCCAATCCATGACTGGACTATGCTTTCATTTCACAGACACTCAACTCATTCATCGTCAGTAAAAAAAAAAAGGAAAAATTGTTCTAAAACTTTTGACCAGTAGTGTGTGTGTGTGTGTGTGTGTGTGTGTGTGTGTGTGTGTGGACTCTATCAAGAGTCCCTTTAACAGAAGTCATTTACCCCAACCTTTGTTCCAGAAAGTGAAAGAAGAGATACACTTGCATGAAATGAAACCTTTTAAATGTAAATCGAGGTTTTTATCTCTCTTCTGATATTCTGGCTTGTTGGGGTTTTTTTTTTTAATAACGCGGGGTGGGTCCTTGAGGTACCGGTAAAATATCCATAACAACTGGCAGCGGCTTGCAACTTTTCAGTACAAAGAAGAAGAGTCAACGATGTAGTAATTATTACCACCACCAATACCACAAATATCAGATCTGACTGGGACGTATGAGCCAGTAAAACTGCAGACATGTCCAGCGTCTCCGTGTATATTTAGAACACCGACGGATCCGTTTACCCAGCTAGCTAACTTCATAGCTAACTTAGGAGCTAACACGGCTAACGGGGGTGGCTCGTCCCCCCAGTTAGCACCAGTTTTATTGAACTTACCTGTCTGCAGAAGTGCCCCTGACACACACCTGGGGGGTCTTCTTTCCTCAGGACGACTTGATACCTGGACGCCGTCCGGACCTCCGCTTCCACTGTTTGGGCTGAAGAACTTCCGCTTCCGTCTCTTCTGACAATAAAACCTCAAAGATTCCGCTTCGGCGGTTCTGTCGCGGTCTGTAGCCGAGAACTCCTCCGACTGCTCAGCCAGACGTTTCCGCACTACCGCAGAAATCTCACCGGTTTGCGTCTGTCTACTCTGCGCCCGAGAAGCGGAATCTCTCCTGTAGAGCTTCCGGTTGGCCTTGTTGCCTTCAAAATAAGAGCACAACGGCTATAAAGGTCCGTTTCCGCCAATAGAAGAAGGAAAAAAAGATAAAAAAATATTCTGATGATTGATTGATTCTTTAAAAGTTACAGTATAAATATAAACACACACACAGAGGAAAAAAGAAATAAAGATTCAAGTGTGCCTTTCAAGTTGAACTGCAGCCGACAGGATAGCAAACCTCCAGTTCTCAATACTTCACAGTATTTTTGTTATTTGGGGGAAAGAAACGTAACATTGATGTATTCATTGACTTTTTTTAACATTACACCAACAGTAACATTGTGAGGTAACATTACTGTCAAATTGAAGTAACTAGTAATAACCCAAATGTTACATTTTGGGAGTAACAGGCCCGACACTGCCTGATGGGCTGCTGGTGGAACAGGAGGTGACAGCTGGGAGGAATCCCCCCCCCGCCGGCCTTCGCCAGGGCGTTATGGAAAAGTGGTGGATAATAAATCTCCATCCAGACTCCGACTCAGCGGGATTACCGTCTTCATCTGGCGGCAAATGTGTCTTTGATGTAAACTTATACCTGACTAATGGCGAGACTTAACAGTGAAGCAGCAAACTGTTGGGCTACAGAATTACAGGCAGATACAAGAGGCTTAAGTGTGTCTGGGAAGATTTCCTGTCCTTTCGCCGGCTAAAGCCGTGAAAATACCACATTACTGGGATGGTGAAGCAGGTTGAGTTCATTTCACTGATGGATGTGATGACATCAGCAGCTATGAGCCCGTCAGATGACCAAAACCAGCCAATGAAAGGACTTGGACTATAAACTGAAACATAAACTGGATAAAATGAACTGACTGGGTTGAGAATCGTAATAATAATAATAAAAAGAAGGATATTTTTCTGGGTATTCAGTTTACTTTTTTACTTAACAGATGTTATAGTGATGTATACTCTCTTTACATGAACATATACAGAAGTCTGTTTTTTAGTTTATATTTGGTTAATTGCACTTTATCAATGTATAGAGGAAAATATAGTGCAGTATTATTGAGTCACGGAGAAAGTGTAAAGTATCTATATTATTGTTTGATATAAACTAGTTTATGCAATTTTTTTTTATTAACCAAAATAGATACCGCTCAGTGGATCTGAAGCTAAACGGACCCACTTAAATATGGGAGTTCTTTTGAAGTAGGTTTAAATAACTTTTCCAGAATGTTACGGCAAAACCACTCCTTCATAACAGGGAACGAGCGAATCATGATATCCACACGTCTGAGCGCTCAAAAAGTGAAGTTTATTTCTACCCCAGAAGTTGACCTTCAGAGGCGTGGCTATCTGCCTTTGCCAATCAGCACAGGTGCTTTTGTCTGTCCGGGAATCTTATAAGTGCTGCAAACATCCACACAAAGCTACTAAAACAACAGTCAATTTCACGTCATGTGACAAATCTTACGTCAAAAACACTGAAGATCTGGGATCAGCGAGGGGGGCCGATGACTCTGAGACGCACCCCCCCAAAATGGATCATACCATTCCCTTGACCCTTGACCCTCACTCGGCTCGGACACCGGTGATTGACAGGTGCCGTCAGTTACTGAGAGCGACCGTCTCACTGACAGTTTCTGAATAATTAGGTGACACCTTTACAGCTGTTAGCAGCTGCTAACTACCACGCTGCTCAACGAAAGGTGAGTTGAAACCTCGTTGACCACGAGATGCGCTTACACGTGTGTGACGTCACGTCGGACGTGTACCGACGGGGGTGTTTTCAGCTAACATGCTACAGGTGTTTGAAACTGTCACCTTCAGCTCCTTCAAAAGAGTCTCTGACAGAATTTGTACACAAAAATCTTACATTTGAACAATTAAGAGTGAAAAACGTCCCTGTTAAACCACTAAACGGTCATTTAAAAGAAACGTCTGACAGCTACTTGAGAATAAAACACGCACTCTGGTACACCTGAGCGTCTCTGGGCTTTTACCTTCAAATGTGTAGTATTGCTACTTTCCACCAGGTGTCGCCGTTTTACCACGTTTGAACTTGGGAGCAACTGCGCACTACTTTCTCCTATGGCAAAGAAAATGTTTTCAATAAAACATGCAGGTGTGTTTGTGTGTGTGTGTGTGTGTGTGTGTGTGTGTGTGTGTGTGTGTGTGTGTGTGTGTAACAGTTTGGGTGTATTTGACTTTACAAAAACAACAATCAACCTTCTGGCGAGGTCAGAATTAAAATTCCTTTTCTGGTTTCTATTTTTTGACCGGAGGGAAAATTCAATTCTTGCATTAATTCTAGATTTGGTGAGGTGCTGGAGCTCCAGTAACGACAGCGATGGTAAAAGAACATATTGAAGATGTTTATTGAGCGTAGGTGTAAATGCAGAGTGGAAGCAGTGGCTGCTGCTGCAGGGCCAAAGAGCCTGGATCAGGTGATTCTGACTGACATGCGCATTCACGTGTGCCCTGATCACTGCCTGTCAGGGGCTACAAAGAGAGAACGCTCCGAGGGACAGAAAAGACACATCTGAGGCGTTGCCTCTCATCACCGCGGCAACGGTAGCAGGGCCGGCACACTCAAATCCTCCAATCAGAAACAAGCTGGTTGTGGCACACAGCAACAGATGCATTAATACAAATGTGTAGTGGATCAACGTGTTACACTATGTGTAAAATGACATTTCAAAAGGCTGATTAAAGAAACAGACCAATGTCCTTTGAACCTCTCTTTTTCCCTCCAGAGTCAGACAAGAGGATGGAGATGTCACTCTCCTCTCTGCGGCACCGGGCTGCTCGCTAGTAGTTAGCTTAGCTAAATAAATGGTAGTGGTTGGGAAGTGTTAGCATTCATCAAAAAGAATTTCTAACAATGTACGAGGGTTGCGGGTACCATTCTTGATGAAATCGTTTAAATGAGGCAACATGGTGATGTCAGAATCGAGGGAAGTGACAGCTGCAGCTCCTTTCTAACACTGGTTTCTGAACAAACTCTCACAAACATTTTAATGTGTACATTTGATCTTTCTAAATATTATTTGCTGGTAAAACTGCTCTGGAAATATACAAAGTCATATAAAAGGAGTACTTTTAAAAAAGTAAGTGGAAGCTTCTGATGTTGATGTTCCAGGCATTTGGATTTGGGAGAGAAATCAAACGTAGATGAAGGGATGTTTTTAGTCTTCTCGCTGTACAGGGGTGTATTTCTGCTGGGGTGTAGAAGTGCTGCCCAGTAAGGTGAGGGACCTCCTGTCCTGCAGCTGTTTCAAGGCCACAGTAAGTGTCAGGCACAGTTAGAATTATCCTTTTTTATTATTATTATTTTTTTAATAACGCGTTGAGTGACTAAAGGAAACGCTGTTGAGGGGAATACAGCAGCAGTATTTGGGAGTTTGGGGCCGTTGAGGGCGTCATCAGGTGACAGCGCCACCCCATCGCCCATCTAACCCTAATGCTAATGCTAGCTAGCTACAGCGCTATACGCGTCACAATGATACACATGTTCAATGACAAACCAGCAAAGGGCCTGCTGACAGTGAGCCCACAGTCTCTCTCTCTTCATCCTGGACTTTACTTCACCGTGACTACAGAGGTGTTGTGGAGCGACTCCATGACAGCAGCCAGGCGACTGCACAGGTCGTGGGCCGGAGTGACGTGGACTTTGGGGGGGTCCTTAAGAACAACTGTTTCAGCTGAGCAGTCCAGAACTCTGGGAAGAAATTCGCCCAGTTTGACCTGCAGGGAGTCTGACCACAGACCGAGAGCACAGAGATTAGAGCTCATGAGGCGACGCACATCAGCACTGAACCTTCTAAAGTAGGCTCACCCTCCATGTCCTGACCCAGACAGCAGCACCAGTGGCTGCGGATGCTCTCCATCGTGTCTCGGTCCTCCTGCGATAGTGAGGAGTCGCGGCTCATCAGGTGAAGGCAGGGTATGACCACCTCCTCCATGATGGCCACGCCCTCCTGCACCTTGCTCTCTTCGCCACCACAGAACAGCCGTGATGCACTTTCGTTCAGCGTCTGCAGGGTGGGAGGAGGATGGAGCAGCGTCACTATCGCTAACTTAGCAAGCAGCACAACTTTGATCTGAAGCCTTCAACTGGTTTCAGCCACTGAATCAAACGCCACTGAATTCTCCCAGGAAGAGAAACGGCTCTCTGAAGTACTGCTTGTTTTTAAAAACTCTCCAGGAAGTGACTGAATACGGCAGCTGGTCAAAGTTTTACTTTTGTACAAAACAAATTTCAAACTAAAGGAGCAGACGACCATGAAAGCTTCAAGTCATGCTGTAGCGCCCCCCCCCGTCAGCGCTGTCCTCCTCACCGTGAGACACTTCCTCCTGTAGACTGCGATCAGAGACTTGTCCACGCCACGTTTGTCCCCGTTCTTCAGCAGGATGGCGTTGGTGTCGTAGGCGTGAGCCAGGTAGATCAGAGCCTCACGCATCCTGCAGCACACAACAGACGACAGACAGCTTTACCAAGAAGAAACGCTTCCCCGCTGGTCACGCCTCTGTTTTAGCACCGTAGCTCAATGAAGCAGCGGCTGCTGGCATGGAGGACTTGAGGTCCCAGCACATCAACCCCAACATTTGTTTCACTAAAGATGCAGTTTTCCATTGTTTGTTTGTTGTTTTGATTGTTAGCTTCTTGCACAGTAAAGACAGAAAAGTAACCGTGGCGGCGGTGAATGTTGGCACCTACTTGCCGTGCTGGTAGTGCTCCAGCCCCGTCAGCAGGTACACGAACACCGTCCGGAACAGCAGGTAGTCGTCGTGCCACTGCTGTAGGAGACACACACCAGGTCACCATGTTGTGAGGCTGAAACGGGAAGCAAGACTTTCTTCTTTTATTTAACTCAAACA
The DNA here is from genome assembly GCF_037954235.1 of Aulostomus chinensis. NCBI lineage: Eukaryota > Metazoa > Chordata > Actinopteri > Syngnathiformes > Aulostomidae > Aulostomus > Aulostomus chinensis. The sequence goes on along the minus strand of NC_141334.1, from coordinate 2,080,283 downwards.
TTCCATTTCTGGAACGTTGCGACAGCCGGGCATTTGTTTCTCTCCCTCCTAAATACACACAGGCTAACTGCAGTTTAATTTGTTTTATTGTGATCATGCTTTCCACTCAGAAAGAGGGGGAAAAAATCATTAAATTGAATCATTGTTTTGGTGTCAAAGTCCGCCGTCACACTCTTGGTTTACTTGCTTGTTGAGACAAATGACAAACGGATTCATTCTTTCTTTACTTCTCATCAAATGGTGCGTTTTTCTTGGACACAGCAGTGGGACTGGAAGAAATACTGGTCCAGTTAGATTGTTCTGCAGTCAGAGCTAAGTAGGCAGCAGAGAGAAGATTCATTTTCCGTTGAATTCTTCAGATTAGGAGAGATCTGAATAGAGGCGGGGAGTACCAGGTATTCGTCCATGTCCATGTCCTCGGGCTTGATGAGTCGCAGCTTGGCCCGCGCCTCCCTCATGATACTGATGGCCCTGCGTGGTCGTGGAGGTCAGGACACCCAGGATGAACACAACAGTGCACAGCAAGCAGTCATTTTCATGTTAGTGTCTAAAAAGTAACGTTGTTTTCTTAATATTCTGGTTTATTCATGATTATTTCCAGGTAACTTTGTGTCTTTGCTTTGCTGCTAATTTTCAGATCATTTCTTTCTAAATGACTCAGCGTTTCCTCCGTGGTTTAATAACTCTCTTTTTAAAAAATCAAGCTACTTAGATACAGAGAAATATAATATATATAAATATAATAGTATAATTATGTGTTATAAACAGGCAGGTCTGGTGGATGGGAACCCGTGACAGGTCGTTGTGTGAGTACCTCTCATCGAAGCTCAGGTTGCGGTCAGTAAACTGCTCCAGCAGCGTTCTCTCGATGACGCGTTTGGGTGCCTGGTTCTGGAAGAAGTAAACCAGAGCGTGCTGCAGACGAGCATCCTCCTGGAGTGTGGTCTCCTCCTGGGAGAGCTCATACAAGCGGGAGTACTCTTCATGGAAGGCCTGAGGGAACAGTGGGAGCTTAAATATTTGAACTTTCTATGATACTCGGAGTTGTGACAGGCTGCCAAGAACAGCCGCGGGAGTCAGGTGACTGACGGAGTTCAGACAGACAGACTGACAGTCCACGTGTTTAATAACTCTCTGTGGGTGTGTATTACTTTGCCGTGACAGGAGAGCGGAGCAGACCTTGATGAGGCCGGCCTCGGGACCTTCCTTGTCGAATATTTGTCTGGCCTTTGCGATGGCGAGAATGATGCCCTGCATTGCTGGAGTCAGCATCATCTGGGAAAACAATTGAGGAGAACTGAGTAAACACACAAATAGCATGTTGTTGAAGTATCACTTCTAAAAAAAATCACAAAAATATGCAGTCGCTCTGCAATGTTGCTGTAATCCCCTGTGATGTCATCATTGGTGGCCAACAAGCTTTCTCCCTGAGGTCATCAGTCCTTTGGCACAGTTCTTTAAACCCAAACTAATGGATTCTACTCTCGTGAGGGCAGATGAGCAGAGACGAGGTTGGACAGGAGGGAACGTACATGGAATATTGAGCAGTTGTAAACATGGTCACTGTGTGCACTGCTCCCCCGTCATCTGACTACGACCGGAACTCACCTCCTCGTTGTATCCATCCGCATCAGCCCTCACCATGATTCTGCCGACATTGGGTATCTCCACCTCCGAGACCTCGTTCTCAGGCTGTCGCTGTCTTGCTGGGACCTCCTGCTGCTGCCGCCCCTCATCCTCTGGATCTGCTTCTCGTTCAGGAACTTCTCTGGGATCCTCCTGGTCACCTTTGGCCTCCGAGGCCATGCCTTCCACTCCTGTGTCGTCCCTCTCCACCCGGAGGTCTGACAGTGCCGGGTTGTCGAGCTCTGCATTAGGAGCAGGACTCTGAGAGAGGACAGAAGCAGCTGTTAGCGTTTTGAGGGCCCACCAGCCTTTCCCAGGACCTTTTAGGTTCCTGAGTGTCTGTAGTTTCTATTTAACCTCAACTGACGCTTTGGTCGAGGCTTGGACAGCTCTGACAGATGTGGGCCAAGTGAGGTGGACCCATGGCTGAGCTTAGGCAGCCAAAGCTGTCATTCAGGACTAAATGTGGGCCAGGCAGAGAACTGGAGGTCAAGCGTTCATTCTTATCTGGGAGCACGTTGGATAGGAGACTGTGGAAGGATGTCTACACGTCATTTGTATCCAGCAGAGACCGACAACTCTTATCTACTTAACATAGGAAGATTTTTGAGGTGTCTGTCCCGTCACCTTGTCCACATTGTTCCTCCGCGTCCAGGGAGCTGAATCTGTGACCTTTAGAGCCTTCACTGCCAACATTTATCCCAAAGCTGCCTCAGTCCAAATATACAATATCAAGATCTTGTTTTCCCATTTGATGGTCTTTTCAGAATCTGGACCAGATTATTTGAAGCATTAAAGAACTGGAAGTTTCTAAAGATCCAACATGTCTGTTGTGCCCTTTCCATTCTTTTTACGTGGCAGCCTGCCAGATATTACGCTGGTCCCTCCATCACTATTCTAAGTGGTGAAATGAGATCCTCAGCCTACATGTACACTTGATTTTTGTGGCCTGGAATACCTGACCTATATTCTACAAGAGCTGATCAGGTGGGCAGAGTGCCACACACTCGCCCACCTGACTCTGCTGCTCCTTCTCAGCTGTGCCGGGCTGAGGGGTGTCGGCGACTGCTGCACTGTTGATTTCTGGTTGGCTGCCAGCGCTCTGGGGCGGTGGCGGTGGTGCCGATTCTTCTGGAGGAAAAGACAGAGAGGGAAGCAGACGGACGGATAAAAAAACTTTCCACTAAATGTCTGTCTAAGCTATCACCCCCCATCATGTCCTCTCAGCTGTTAATAATAATGTTTATAATAATAATAATAATAAAAATAAAAATAATAATAGTAGGGTTTTAAATGCTTATTGAAACCCCTTTCATTCCCTGCCCTCCAGTCACCAGACAGGCCTTCAGGCTCCTCTGCAGGGTCTGGCTTCGGTTCCGGGTCCGTCTGTATCTCTGGTTGTGGTTCTGAAGCAGCTGCCTGATCCAGATCTTCAGTCAGGGGTCCTGACTGGGGGGCCGGCTCGACTGGTTCTTGCTGTGTATCGTCTGCAGTGGGTTCTGGGGACTCTGTGGAGACTGTGGACTCTCCCTGTGGCGTTGCTGTCTGGCAGAACTGCTCCTCCCATTCACTGAGCTCCTGCTGGAACCAGCGGTTATCATCGTGGACGTAGCGTCTCAGGATGGACGGTAGTGAGTCCATGCCACGTAGTACCTGGCCTGTCTCGTTGTCTGTGTCTTCTGAATAGAAGGGGGGGGGGTCAGAGTCAGTATATATACTTTGGAAAAACATGCACGTTCATTACTTACTTTCAGTAACAAGTACGTGGTGAGCGAATACATTTGAATGAATTACATTTTCCCGGTCCCCACAATTCTCAAAACACCCTCTGAATATTAACTGAAGCGTGATATATGGCTTTCGGTCAAGGGAACCCTTGGAGACGTTACGACCCGTAGCTACCTGTAATAAGGTGGGGCAGCCTGTCATCAATGTACATCAGGCAGTAAGCGCTGGCATTGGTCATCCCCCCGAAGGAGTCTCGCTCCAGCTCCTCCCACGAGGACTCTGTGATACTTATATCGTTGTACTTCATCCAGCGCTGGTTGGCGTGGTCGTAAATGTAGGCCCAGTAATGACCCGCTGACGCCTGACCCTCGTGGACGAGCACTGCGTGGAGTCTGTAGGGTACCTGAGTGAAAGTAGGCTAAATAATGAATGTTCAACAACCAGACTGAGGTGTGACTGTTCAGCTCACAGCATTATAACCTTCAAATGTTCAGTTCGTAAATGAAGCACAGCGTTAGTCGAGGCAGGCCACGGAGCCCAGCCTGACTAAAACCGCTGCTGTCACAGCTGGCCATCAGACCCAGAACACACCCCTACTGCCAAGTAAACTCCATGCAATGACAATGAAGTTTCTTGTATCCTGTTTACATCATTTCTCTTCCTTCTTGTCTCCATTTCAACACATTCTTCAGCTGTAGAGGTAAAATGCTGCCGTTTGTCTTACCTGACAGAGGCTGTTGTCTGAGTACATGCCCTCCAGCACCTGAGTGAGCCGATCAATACTGGCCTTCAGCTCTAACACAAGGGAACACAAAACTGATGAAGCACACCAGCATCTTAGGGGAGATTCATTTCTTAACCAGGGAGGTTCTGTTTTCACCAGATACACAAAACTACAATTTTGTAACTCTGACTGGTGCTACAGCAGCATTTATGCTGACCGCTTCAGGAGCTGTCATCGCTGATTTGAAGGAACAGTCGCTACCTGCTGTTGTCACTCCTCAACTGTAGCTCCTCAAAGACGCAGACTAGCGAACGCATAATTTAAAGCCTGACAAGATTGTTTCTTGCACAATCTTGTGACGATGTGATCTCTCGTATTTAGCTGCCTCTGAAAATGAATTGAAACATTGGGCTCTATGTTTTTTAGACTTGTAGCTCTTTAAGCCAAGCATGACACTCATGTAAAAAGTACAGTTCTGTATTCAGAGTGGTGAAAGAAGTCCTAGAACCTGGAAGTGAGTCTCATACCACATTTGTGAATTTCAAAGCTTTTTGTGTCTGAAAAATGGCGGCTGCTAAAAAGTATCTCAACAAAACAAGACTGAAAGAAGAGGCTCAAAGCTTAGTTGTGGCTCAGGTTGCTCATAGTCTGATGGTGGCTTTGCAGGAACAGTTTAATTTACACTCGAGAAAATCATCAAAGAGGTGTTCACTAAGAACAAAATCTGCCAGTCTGAAAAACGTTATCTTGCCACTAAGCATGTTTTTGCCAATGCTGAAAAATCCAATGTTAAAAATGCCATTAGCTTTGGGTCGAGGGAACCCTTGGCGATGCGAACCCCAGTACCCCATCCTCCCGTTACCGTGCGAAGGCATGTATCAGCGTACCATTTATGTCATTCTCTACTTCGGTCCTCCAGCGCTGTAGGCAGGTCTTAACAAAGTGCAGCTCCTCCTCAGTGATGCTGTGGGGGGCAGGATGTGGCGGGCAATCAATGGGGTGTCTGCACTGCGTGAATGGCTTGTATATAGGGGTCCGTTGGCAACTGGACAAACTGGAGACCGGACTGTCCGGTGAGTCTGTGTCTCCGGGTTCACTGAGGAATGCAAAAAAAACAAAAAAAAGACAGGCCTGAAGTCTATCAATCAGTGTTTACCAAAGCCCAAGTTATCAGAGTAAGAAAATAATATACTCCTCAACCTGTTGTCTTTGGATGTGGGTTCACTGAGTGGGTGGCTTGCAGGAGTCGGTGAACATGAAGCGGGTCTCATGTCTTCAGCTGGGGAAACACTGGAAGGCTTGGTGGTAGCAAACTCCAACACGAACTGCAGCATGTCAGCCAGAGGGTACTTGGCCGGTCCTGAGCCGTAGTTCTTGTAGCTGTGAACAAACGGCCGGAGACGCTGAGGGTTGGATTTGCTCCCACGATGCTGAACGTCACACCTGAACTTACCACTCAAGTTTCTGTTGAAGGGCTGCAAGTTGCTCCTTCAGCTTCTTCACTTCTCCTCTCCTCTCGTTGGTCTGCTCTATGTTTTTGTGAAGATATCTTTAAACAAATATGGAACAGGTCATTTCTGAGAGGTTGGCTGGAACACTGTAATTGCCCTTCGACACTGTATTGTTGGTATTTTGTTAGATGACTACGTTTAGAGAAGGAAAGATGAGGATTGTTTAGCTGCTTGTTAGCAACCACCAACAAAATGATGCGACACCTTCAGCTTGTGCTCATGATGGACCTCACTTCAGGCATTTCACTGACAACCACTTGGAAAAACAAAACAAAACAGCTGACCGATGTATTGATGTAATCAAATCTGATACCCGTCCCCGCTGATGAACGCTCGCGGTCCTCTTGTTTGAACAAAGCTCACCTGTCCATATAAATGATTTGAGGAAACTCAAGCTTCTTGTGGATCTTCTCAGGGCGACCGAGCTGGGTGTTGAACTCAAATCTCGACAGCTCAAATGTCAGAACTGGCGGTAGCTTTTTGAACCATCTCTGCAAACAAGAACGAGAACCGACTTTCTGACAGGCTGAAAATGCGTAACATGTAGAAGTTCTGATGATTAAATATTCACCTCGCGGCCAGATGTGACGCTGTGCTCTGATTGTAGCAACTCTATCTCCTTCTCAACCATAGCCCCTTCCAGACATTCGTCCAGGTTGTTGAAGCCATTGACTTGCAGGGGGTACTGGCCAAACTGCTCAGTGTTGCACAGCGTCTTACCTGAGCAGAGTCACATCAGTGGGAGTGACTGAGAGCAGAACACAAAATAATGATAACAGCATTTCAACAAAAAACACTACTTACCCTCGTGCCTTCTTTCTGTCACAAAGGTGCCATAGAAAAGCTGCACCATGGGGTTTTGTTGTTTGTCTTCTGTTTTACTAAAAGTGACAGACAAATTTACAAGTATTAAATTCAGCAAATAGACGAGCCTCCACCGTCTCCAGAGTCGGACAAGTAGATGGAGACCTTCCTCTGTGTGTGGACTGGCGAGCCGAGACCCGCGCTAGTTAACGTAGCACAATTCATGTCATTTCATTCTACGACTGACAGCAGCTAAGAGGTTTGTTGCGGCTTGTAAGCTAGCCGCCCACAGATGCCATAACATGAAGAACGTGCTGTTTTTTTTCTTAAATTCAAGAAGCTTTATTGTCATACGAGCACACGTTTACAATTGCTTTTAATAATAGTGGTTCTTGAGATGTAAGGTTTGTTTTAACAGGCTAATCAACCCCAAAGTGAACATTCAGTCATTATCACTCCTCATCAAAGGTTAGGTGACGTGTTAGTAGGTCTGGTTATTATTAGGCATTTTTTATGAACTTTATATGGTGTGATTCTAAGACATTAACTCATACTTTCTTTCTTTCTTTCTTATTTTCAGATGAATCTTATACGTGGTTTCCCTGTCAAGAAGTTTTCTTAAACTCGAAAGCATTCGCAGCCCATTAGAAGATTAGCCACAAAGGTAAGTGGATGACATCAACTTATAGGTCACCTTCCATTGGCAGCCAGCTGAAACGCATCCTCCAGCCAGTCCAGCAGCTTGTGGGAAAACTCACTGACATCCTGAAATGATGTGAAAAATAATCACAAATATGCACTTGACAGCTGCACGGTGGTGCAGTGGTCAGCACTGTGGCCTCACAGCAAGAAGGTTCCGGGTTCGAGTCCCGGCTCAGGCACGGTATCTTTCTGTGTGGAGTCTCCATGTTCTCCCCGTGTCTGTGTGGGTTCTCTCTGGTACTCCTGCTTCCTCCCACAGTCCAAAAAACATGCAATTGGGGACGAGGCTGATTGATACTCTAAATTGACTGTAGGTATGAATGTGAGTGTGAATGGTTGTTAGTCTCTCTATGTTGGCCCTGCGATGGACTGGCGACCTGTCCAGGGTGAACCCCGCCTCTCGCCCGTTGACGCTGGGATAGACTCCACCCCCCCGCGACCCTTAATGTGTAGGAATAAGCGGAAGATGACGATGGATGGATGGATGCACTTGACAGGGATATAAAAAGCATGAAGGTGAATTGACGTTGGAAGCAGCAGTTGGAGGGTCCAGCTGTTGCTGCTCTGGCTGCCGTTACTCACTGCTGCCCCTTGTGGAACAAAGTTGTATTTCAAGACATCAGTGTTAGTTTGTTCAGGCTCGCGTGTTCCCCTAAACCTTGAAGTAAAAGCCATATGAGCAAAACCACTAGATAAATAGTGAATCTGTTTTACCTGCTGGGCCTCGCTGGTCCTGAAGGCGTCTCGTAGCAACTCCACAGCAGCAGACGGATCCACGAACCGGCGAGTGGAACCCACCATGAGGGCAAACAGGCAGCGCAGCTCTTGCATGAAAGCAATGTTCCTCTTGTCCTGTTGACGTGTCAAACTTCACCCACTCCGTACATCACAATGTACCTTTTAAATTCCCACAAATTAATCAGTACTTACGGCATGGCTCTTACACTTCTCCAGTATTCGCTCAGACAGATGGTAGTTGAGAACCAGCCTCCTGAACACAGGCAGGTGGAACAATGACTGCAACGAAACAAGAAGCATTCATTCAACCCTCCAGTCGATGTCAAACTCTGAAAATCACAGATCATCCTGGGGGGCGGTTTAACCTGGAAAAGACCACGGAGAAAACAGTGAAACTTACTGTGTAAAATGGGTAAACATGTTTGGTAAGGAGTTGCTGAATGAGGTCAAAGGTCAAGGTCACTGTGTCAGGCACACATCAAAGGGACATGCAGCGGTGTTTCAAGTCGAGAAATATTTCCTGAGTTCCAAGCTGTTTTTCTGCTTTTCTCTACAGCTGAGACTGCTTTTGTTGTTTAGACCAAATTCAGGACACAGTAATAAACGCACAAGCTGGAAGACCCTTCCCATGACAGACTAATCACATTAATATTCAATCAGTTTTATATGTCATGTGCTGCAGAGCACTTATGAAGATCCTGATATACGTTCCACTTAAGCAGGAAATTCCATTACGGCTTATCTTGGTTTTACGGTAATTTATACCACAAAGGATAAGAGCAGGAATATGAGCTGACAACTGAACTCATGTGGTCACTCTGGCCTCAGTCTGATAGCATAATTACGTCAGTGAAATGCTAACAAACAGTATCACCACTAAACAACAAACAAACAAAAGGTTACACTATGAGCATTTGTATTCCAACAGCTACTGGATAATAACTCCTGTCCGTCAGGGGTTTGGCTTTAATTGATGGAAGAGCATATAAACGGACGCAAACAATTACTGTCAATATTGAGTCCATTTCAAGCTCAGGCTGCCACATCTCTCGCGATTTAATTATTCTCCTGGCCGCTGCATCTCGAAGAAGGCTCGGGTTTCTGCCAAGCCACCCGATCAGCCTCGATAACTTCAGTCTGGAATAGAATTAGCGGCTCCGAAGAATACAGCGTGCTCTGACTGAGCAGGAAGATGTCCACACCTTCCTGTTTTCATGCTGTCTCTGATGAATGGATTAGCATAGCAAGTGAAAAGGAGAGATTTGGTTTGTATTTATTGTTTCAAGGATTCATTCAGAAACATGCTAGGTGGTGAATTCCAGAGGAATCTCAATGTGCTACACACCTGTTTACCGATCATACGCAAAAATATAAATCAAAGCTACATTACAAGAATTGCTAGGAAGACCAAATAAGGTTTGCAGAGTGAATACAAGGTGTGACACTTTGACGGACTCAAGTGAGAGATGTTGGAAAGGGGAAAGTTCAGGCCTGTAAACGTTTGTTGAGCCAAGTGAGAAGGCTATTTAAAGTCTCAGCAGAAACGAGGTGAGTCACCGTTAGAACAGGTGGAGGGAACTCGGTTACCACTCTTGATGGTAAATGTGCAACGCACACTGCATTATGCATTCTGAATGCTCTTGTTCAAGTGTCAGACCCCCAAGACTATCCAGTTTACTTGACATTAATAATGTCTGTGTGGAAGCAAGAACCTGACTCTGTCCCTGCATCAGAACAGATGTTAACGTGAGGGGAACACGACACCTTTTTAGGAAGGTTCCTCGTTCATCGTCTCCAGAGCCAGAGAGGAAGACAGAGACCCTTCTCAAGGGAGCTGAGACCCACTCTGGTTAGCTTAGCACAATGAATGGGAGTGGATGGGAAGTGTTAGCAGTACCTCAGCCAAGCATCACTGAATACACTTTGTACAAAACAGTTTTTGCCTGCATGAATGTGATGAAAATTGTGTATAACATTCTTAATGAAAGACATTTCAAAAATACAAGGCACTCTAATTGTGTTGGGTGCAATGATTTGATGCAGTATCTCAAAACTTGGGCCAACAAAACAAACGTCGGTTGTTGACTAGAAGACGACTGCTGCTACTAAACATGGCCGACTTTGTTAGGGAGGAAGAGGAGGACAACTGCTGGACACACCAACATCCCTGACATGATCTAGCGGAACCAGAACACAGTGAGGAGGAGTTACAGGTTTAAGATTAAACTGAGCAGGCAAGACAAAAGTATGCTAACATTTCCCATCCATTTCCACTCCTTGTGCTAAGCTAATTAGCAGTCAGCCAGTCTCTTCGGGTCTCGGTTCCCTAAAGCTTGGCATACATAGTGTGATTTGATGGTTTTTGGGTCATACGAAGTCTCCTGAATAATAACAATAATAACTATAATAATAACGTCATCAATAGAGAACTTTTCAAAACAATGTTATTATACAACTGAAACGGTGTTGTATAAAAAGATCCGACCCCCGGGGTACCCCACAGGACACCGTCCCAGTGGTGAAGTTGTGACAATAAAGCCTTCATCTGGACAGTGTTCACTCGGAAGTGTACGGGGGGCAGGAGGACCAATCACAGCTTCATCAGCTGCTCCCAAACTGTCGTATGACAGAGTGAATTTCAAACATCAGGAACTTTGGTTGGCTGCTCTCGCACACTGGAAGTCAAGCATTCGTTGCATTTTTGTCATTTTGCCGAGTGGCAGACAGCTTCAGCAACGTGATGTCAGGACTCTTGTTTTTGCTTCTCTTCGCACTCCCTCAGCTATGGACTGGACACGTTTCCTTGCTTGTCACCCAGTTTGACCGTGATCGTCACCTGCACCGCCCTCATTCTCACCTGGATAACAGCACTGAACCAGCATGTGTTTCCGACATTGCGAATGCCAACTGGCCAGTCGTCCTGGCGGAGCCAGTCTGCAGGGCTACACATCTCATTCTGGACCTCGCATCTTTTCCTCTTCATTCTTGCTGTGTTCTCCTCAGCACTGGCCTCCAGGGCCCTGTAAGGATCAGATCAGCTGACTTGATTTGACAGCTCTCTTAGACATTGGTGAACTTCCTTTCCTCTGTTTACACTTGTAGAATAAGAGAGGAAGTTAAAATTGTATGACTGGAGTCAGGTGCTCTGACTTCCACAGGGCAAATCATGTTCACCAGCTTGGCAGTAAATGTTGAGTTACTTCATCAGTGCCAGGGTCAGTTTGTGGACTGCATGTGTTCACTGGATGTCAGTCCATGGGAAAGTGGTGGATGAGTGACCAGAACAGGCCTGGTCAGCCATCAGTATCAGCAGCCCGTTCTGGCGTACCTGTTGAATTCTCTCTCCTCTTCTTGAGCATTGTGGGACTCTTGCAGGCTGAGTTCAATGGCAGTCTGCAGTTCATCTTTATGAATGCCTGAAGAAACAAACAACAACATCTCATTTGTGTCCCGGAATGGATAAACAGTTGTGTTACATTTCAATGAAATTTGGAGCAAAAAATAGTCGAATGTCTGTCTATAAAATTCTGATTCTGCCTTTCCACCTCATTCAGCGGAGACCCGGGTTTCCCACAACTAAACAGTCGAGCAGATTTCTGCCTCCGGACGGGTTCTGACTGGGCAGAGGCCTTTGAACAGAGCAGAGGGCAATGTGGACGCTCAAAGTAGAAGGTTGCCTCTGCCATACGCTGCCAGTTCTTAAACCCAAACAATACGTTATCCTAACTTTAACCAAGCAGAAACAGAAAAGTGAAAAAATGAACTTGCGGGTGAGAACGCTTGCACTTCATCACGCAGCTCCTCAAAGGTCTGGCAGAGAGTCGTCGTTCTCTCCGTCAGAGAGACGCTTCCTCTGCTGTCCTCTGACAGTTTATGATTGTATGGTCTTCTTGTTTTGTTTTGTTTTTACCAGCGGCCTACCTTTCTGTCCCTCCCAGGCCACCTCAGAGGTCCCTGACTCCTGTGGTTCTCCAGGATCCTGAACCTCTACTGACTGGGTCGTCAACAGTCCAACAGCTTGTCCAATGTCGCCCTGACTGGCCTTAAAGAGAGGACAGATGTTCATGCTATCGAGAGCAGCACAAGAAAACAATCAACGTAGAACATCTGTAGAATCAGAAATGGTCTGGAAAAAAAGGTAATGGAAGAATCAGAAATAAAAAACTCTTCATAAATTGGCAACAGAAACAACAAAAGATTTATCAGACAAACAGCAAGTTAATAATATAAAGAAGAATTATATCAAAAATACAAAGACGCGAACGCTTCAAATAATTTATTGACTAAATTACGTGGCTGTATGGCGAGTTTCATTGGTCATCTTCAACGGAGAGTGACTGACATGCGGTCGCGGCTGAGATTTTGTTATTTTGGCTTTAATGGCATCCAAATACGAGTCCCATCCCACTGCTGGTGTCCCCGTCCTACCTTCAGGGCTCTGTAGAGCGACGGTGGATCCTGGACCCCCGTGATCTCCCTCAGCTGGTTGATCAGCATTTCGCTCTGCTGAGGGAAAACAAAGGTCAAGTTCCTTCATGAAGCTCCAGCCGCCATCCTGCATGTTTGGGTTGGTGCTGGAGAATAATAATGGTATGGAAACTTTTTAAACTGGAACAGAAGTCCCAGCCTGATGATCTGGGAGACTGTGTCCACATCTGCTTACATGAATACTCTAAGTTTCATATTTTAACACATTGAAACCACACATTGAAATATGTGAATTTTAAAAAGTAACATTTTCTTTATTTGCAGATATTTACCACATTCTGTCCTCGTCATCAGGTTTGTTTTTTTAGACACTGGACTGACACTTTTACATACAAATATCCAAGTCCGGTTCATTGAACTTGTAAAAATGACCTTGAAAAATGGCCCCCGTGATGGGAGAAGACTTAGAAACAGAATCTGTGAATGATTTCAGTCCAACACCTGATGAAACATGCAGGGGTCTGAATGGCGGCTGACTCCCACTCATCGGTATGGATCTCGTTATCTTCGTATTTAAATTGTCTCATCCTGAATGGAGACGGGACCTTTGCCATCTTCAAATAGATTTGTATGGATACTCCTTAGTTACTCGCAACAGGAAACAACAGATTACAAGTAAATCATGAACCAGCCACTGCGGATATTTCTGTCACTCTGGAATGATTTAGCAAGGATACGGGAATAAAGAGAGCAAAATAAACTGTTGTGTCATTCATCCAAATGGAATCACGCATTTTCCAGTTGCCAGTAAGGCCAGTATTTATGACAGGCTGTGTCAAAATACCAGTATTGTGGTGCCGCAGAGACGTCCTGCCTGTTTACATCATGTTCTACAGACTTAAGACCATCTTTGATACACAGCCTCACAAATGTCACAGTTAGTATTTTTACCATATAATGTTAGTAGATGTTTTTCAAAAATCACGCAGCTCTGAGTAAATGAAGCTTTTTCTCTGCTGTTATGGGTGAGTTGGAGAAGGCTGGTGACCAGACCCAGGTTTAACTAACTCATAAAACCCAGTTTTAACTAACCTTGCCCCTCAAACCTCCTGTTGCTTCACTTGAAGCCGCTGACCCACATGGACCGGACAAACGCCAGCCTGTGGTGGTCCCTGGAGGACCAAGCGTTCTGATGATTGCTCAACCAAACTGAGAATCAAGTTTTCGTCCTCAGTAGGGCAGGAAAACTGACTTTTAACCAGGAAAAGTCACTAAGCAGAAAGCCGCTTCAGCTGAGGTGACGTGTTAAAGAATGAGCTAACTTGAGTTTATCCTAAATAACTGCGCAGCAGCTCATGGAACATACCAACAACAACAAACTTTCCCAGGCCGTCGTGTTTTCGCCTCATGGACACATGAAGTGCTTAAAGGAAACAACATGGGTCTGCTGAGTGAGGGGCGCTAAATAAAGCCCTCGGCCCCGACAGCAGGTGGAAATATCAGGCTCTCGTAGACGCACGTAGGAAGCCAAGAGCAGGCCGACCAGACTTATATGGAGTCCAGGGTACATCCGAGACCCCTCAGTTAGCCTCTATTTTGGGCTGCTGACATGGATAGCGCAGGCTTCTGTTTATCATTCCACTCAGCATGCCACCAGACCTGAGTGACAACGGCTCGGCCTCCCTCCCTCCCTCCCTCCCCTCCCCTCCCCTCCCACACACATTCAGTCCAACAGAATACATAGACAAACAAATTGTAAAGATTATTTAACGTTATGTAACTGCACAGAGCTGGAATAATGATCTCATACATGCAGGCCTTCCCTGGAATCATAAACCAGGCCTGTTATACAATTGGTTGTGATACTTTTTGTTGAGTTTTAATTTCAAATGCAGGCTGTGGTCGTTTCAAGATGCATGCTTCTAGTGGAGAGGGAACGTGGAAGTGTCCACTGTGGGTCCAGCCTCCAGCAGCCTTAAGAGCTGGCTTCTATTCTGCCGCTGGCCGAGTTTCCCTTTCAAAGAAGTCCCTGACACCTTCACGTTTGAGGAATTGGTTTCATTTTCCAACTTAAATCATCATAAATTATATTTTGATATGTCACATGTAATATAGAATGAGGCTTATGAACACTATAGTTAATGCATATTTAATACATTGAGAAATGTCACTGTTATGACCAAATGCAGGGATATGACAGTCTAAAAATAATAATTTTTAAAAAGTATGTTGATATGGTGCCAAAATCAGAAATGATTTCTCACCCATGAGAGAGTGTTTGAATTATTTTCCGTTCTCAGCTGAACACAACACGACACTCAGGCTAAGTTTGAACGGGCAGTTTTTTTACAGCGGATTCCGTCAGACAGCAGCGGGTTAGTGTTAGTTCAAGCTAACATGGCACTCGTCAGAACAACGGTCCGTCGTCCTTTGAGCTCACCGAGTTCGTCGAGTTTTCTCCATGTTCGCTCTGTTCAGATCTCATTTCCGATTAAAACAAAAACAACCTGATCTTGTTGCCGTTTTGTCCCAAACTCTCTCAGCCTGCCTCCGACTCACACCAACTCCATCGGTCAAAGAGCGGCGGGCCAGCTGCGCGCGCCAACCTGTCAAGACACGCGCGGGCACAGTCGGCGCGCCCCCGCAGCGGGAACGACGGAACCGTTCGTCCGGACTCGTCAGTGGTTCGGCTGCGGTCGGTGGGTCGTTTCTCAGCTGATATTATAAACGCAATAGAACGAGTCATTCTACAGAGCATCGGGATGGTCAGGGAGAAACCAAATGGATATGATAGATAGATGGATGGGTAGATGGATAGATAGATAGATGGATGGATAGATAGATGGATAGATAGATAGATGATGGATGGATGGATAGATGATAGATGGATGGATGGATGATAGATAGATAGATAGATAGATAGATAGATAGATAGATGATAGATAGATAGATGGATGGATGATAGATAGATGGATAGATAGATGGATGGATGGATGGGTAGATGGATGGATGGATAGATAGATGGATAGATAGATAGATGATGGATGGATGGATAGATGATAGATGGATGGATGGATGATAGATAGATAGATAGATAGATAGATAGATAGATAGATAGATAGATGATAGATAGATAGATGGATGGATGATAGATAGATGGATAGATAGATAGATAGATAGATAGATAGATAGATGGATGGATGATAGATAGATGGATGGATGATAGATAGATAGATAGATGGATAGATGATAGATGGATAGATGGATGATAGATAGATAGATAGATAGATGATAGATAGATAGATGATAGATAGATGGATGGATAAAATATATTTAGTCTTAGTTTTAAAGCAACATGTATGTATCTACGTGTGTGTTTGTACATATGTGTACACATGTACACATCAATGCATACATTAATGTATGTATGTGTATGTTATAAATATGTCTAAATATATTTATGTATATATGTATATACTTGTACGTTCTTATTTGTGTATATGGATTTGTGTGTGTGTATTTTTACATATGTAGTTGTGTGTATGTATATATGTGTGTATGTATTTATGTTATTATTTGTGTATATGTATGTGTCTATATGTGTCCGTATGTATGTACATATGTGTGAATATGTATATACTGTGTATATACAAATGTTTAAATATGTGTATATGTACTGTATATATATTTGTATATAAATGTGTGTATGTATATATGTTTGTGTATATATGTATGTAAAAATATGTATATATGTATGTGTATATATGTGTTTATGTATGTGTATATTTGTATATTTATGTTTGTAAGTTCATATATGTTTGTATGTATGTATATATGTACATGTGAATATCCATATAAGTATACACATGTATATATACATATATGTATGTGTAGTTATGTATATATATATATATGTTTTTGTCTCGATATGTATTTTTGTATATATAACTGTATAAACTTATGCTTGTGTCTGTATGTATTTTGCTAAATGTATATATGTGTGTATATATTTTGTTTATATATGTATGAATATATGTATGTGTGTATGTATATATGTGAATATATATGCATATACATACACATATTCACGTGTATATATATACATATAAAATACATTATTATAATTATATGTATTTATTCATGTATGTGTACATATACATATATTTATGTACAAATTAATATATGTGTATACACACATATATATTCAGATGTATACATACACATAAATATCCACATATAATGTCTATGTGGCTGTATATATTCATGTATATATACATATATGTACGTATGTATATATGTGTGTATGTATGCATATATAATTTTATATACTTATGTATCTGTATAATGTATATTTTGTATATTTTTGTTTTTGTATGTGTATGAATGTGTCTCTGTGTATGTTTATATGTATGTGTGTATATGTACATATACACACATATATTCACATGTATATATTCATACATACATATAAATTTAAACGTATATTTGTATGTATTAATTCATGTATGTTTTGTATATGTCTATCTATATACACATATATATTCAGATTTGTATAGATACAAACATAAATGTATATATACATATGTATATATATACATATGTATATATATATATATATATATATATATATACACACACACATTGGATTTATTTATTTATTGTAAACCGATGCAGGAACAAATTCTACGTTCTCTGTTAGCATTTAGAAGCTCAAGACGAACGAGTCTTGCCAACGTGTCCTCTCTGGTTTTCGAAGCAGACTTTGAGGAACAGAAAGATGGACCAGAGCGACGAGGCGGCGCGTTTCCTCTCGGGTGTGTTTCCGTTAAATGTATCACCTTACACATCCAGCTGAAAATCAATATCAGTGCAACCAAAATGTCGTCCCTACCCTGCTCCTTGTTTCCCTCCTCTCAGTGTTTAGGAGACTGCTGCTGCTGAGGATAAACCTGATGGTTTCACAGAAAATCCTTTTGGATCCGCCTGTAATCTGGATTCTAAGCTTGATGTCTCTCATGTGGATGATCCTGGTGTTCTCAGGTAAGATGCTCCCTTTTTTTAAACTAAATGACCCAAAAACCTTTAAATGTTGTGCTCTCTTCTGCCTCATGAACACCTCCAAAACTTTTGAGTTGCTGTGAAACTTTTCTTTTTATTGCATCATTTCTATGTGACTTGCTCGTTCTGCTTATGTCCAGTCAGTCAGATGTTTGTGGTCTACTTTCAAAACTGAAGCGTCACACTTGATGTGACATGTGAAACATCCACAGCAAGTGTGTGAGAGGACACCACAAACACCAGCAGGAGCAAATACATTCTTTCTGGCAGCAACGTTAGCAGCACAGCTTCAGGAAAGTGTTGATCAGACAGGTTAGCAGGGCTCATCTCTTTACATTTACACTTTCATCATTTGCAACTGATCTGAGCAGCAAGGGAACTCTGATGCTGCCTGGATGACAGCTAACATCTCATGAATGCAGTATTTGAGGTGTGTAGGTGTTTCGGGTGGGTGGGTTAGGGTGTCTGTGCCCGGTGGCTAACCCTGCTTTGCCCTCCAGCCCATGTGGCTGAAGGTGTGCTGGAGAAGCCGAAGAGATCTGCCCTCAATCAGCTGACCAGAAGCCTCCTGAGGAAATACGACTGTGGAGTGAGACCCGTTCACGACTGGGCCAGTCCCACCACCGTCTACATAGACCTCATACTCCAGTCTGTCCTTGACGTGGTAAATATGACACGCGACTGTCACACCCCTCCTTCAAGAGTGGTTCAAGAAATTTGATAGTTGACATCAATGTGAAACCGACCAACTGCTCCACTCTGAAGCATTAAAGGAAAACTCCAACTTTTAGGGAAAGTCTTTTAATGTCCGTCGTCTCCAGAGCCTGACAAGAAGAAAATGGAGAAACAAGCTGAGACTCACGCTAGTTAGCTTAGCACACTGAATGGTAGTGGGTGGGAAGTGTTAGCATAGCGTGGGTCTCAGCTGTTTCATGCAGCACAGCACTCGTCTGGTTCTGGGGGATCATTCATTAATAAAACCATTTATCAAAAGTGTCTTTTTATAAAAACAACAAATGTGCAAAAATACACAAAAGTAAAAAGTGCCATGAGGATATTCTCCTGTTCTCAGGACGGAAAGACCCAGAGCATCACCACAAGTATTTGGTACAGACAGGTGAGCTAAAGTTCCTTGTTCTCTCCCATTTTCACATTTGAAGAATCCTGTTCTGTTCTGAAACATTAACAGTTCCCCATTATTATGATTCCCAGCATTCCACAGAAGCCACTGGAAAACACTTTATTTCTTTAGAAATTTAAAAACTGATTCATCGTCCATCGATATCCGTAAATGGCACTAGTTTAGTAGTTCTTTTCGTCTCTTCTCAGATCTGGACGGACGAGTTCCTGGTTTGGAACCCAGGGGACTTTGATGGAATAAATGAGATCTCGCTGTCATCCGATGCCGTCTGGATTCCTGATATCATTGTCAGTGAATTGTACGTTTGATTCTGCAGTAAATGAAACGATCAGGCGTTCTTAGCGCCACATCCTTCATTAACCTGTGGTTCACCTCCTGTTTGTTCTCAGCGTTGACGAGGGGAAGTCGCCTCCGATCCCCTATGTCTACGTCAACTCCTCGGGCTCGGTGAAGAACTACCGGCCCATGCAGGTGGTTCTGGCCTGCAGCCTTGAGATGTACGCCTTCCCGTTTGACAAGCAGAACTGCAGCCTCACCTTCCGCAGCTGGCTTCACTCAGGTCTGTTAGCTAGAGGTGCGGCTTTCATTTTCAGCAGGACTTCTTTTGGAGCTGGAGGACTAAATTGTGGTTGGGTTAAAGGTCAAGGTCACCGTGACAGCCACACGCGTGAGAGGCATACAACGATGACACAGTATTTCTACTGCATTATATACTGCCTCTGCGCTGCTTCCTCCCTCTCTCTCCATCATGCTCTGCAGTGAAGGAAATCGACCTGGCGTTGTGGAGGAGTGCTGAGGCCATTACGGATGATCAGCGTGAGTTCATGAACAATGGCGAGTGGGAGCTGCTGTCCATCCCTTCACGGTACTGGCATGTCCACCAGGATGACACCGACTATGCCCACATCCGGTTCAACGTACGTGACTTATACCTGACTTAGAAATCAAACTCTATTTATTGTGCAGGTGTAAAAGCTGAAGCCACTCCTGGAGAGTAGTTACTGCACTGCGATGGCGCTGATTGCTTATCGATGGCTTGCCATCGATGACGCCCTCCCCCCAACACACACACACGCACGCACGCATGCACACACACACATGCACACACACACGTTGGGCAGTAGAATTGTTAAGTGAAATGGCTGCGACCTTCATGGATCGGGCTCATGCACTAATGCCAAGTGATGAGGCTGAGGCCGTCTCTGGTAAGTAGAGAGAGGAGCTGATAGACAGGGGAGGGTGGGCGACCGTAGCGAGGCCGTCTCACTGGCGCTCTGATCAATGGACTTCTTGTTAGTGGCGAGGAAAATGGCCCGTAGCCCATTGCAGGTGGAGCAGGGATGGCTGCTATTTATTCAGCCCAACGAGCAAAGACTTGTGAGTAGAGGAGCGTTTGATGGCTCGCTGAGAAAATGTCTGCTGGACAAGTATTTGTTTACTTACATTTCTTAGAATTTTTCTGAATATAAAACGTAAGAGACTGAAGGATCTGGATGAAATAACGGTTGTTGAATGTCACAGCGACGGTCGGTGCACAGCTGGAGGAGGAAATTTCAAAGTTTATTTGTCAAAAAAAAACCCACAAACACATGTAGTTTAGATTAGAGGAGTAGATTTGAGGATGTAAGAGTGTAAGACAAGTATAACATTTAGAAAATAATGCTAATATTAGTGTCCATTCAGCAACAACTAATATTGTTTTTTTAAATCAGGAATACAAATGAAAATTTTAAAATCCAAAATTGAATTGAAATAAAAATCAATAGAATTTATCTATTGTATCTGGTAAAAAAAAAAAAAACAATCGATTTGATTTTTGCCTG